>NC_052152.1:27564681-27864681 GCF_902713615.1 Scyliorhinus canicula
ATAAAGCAGTTCCAATGGGCAGTATTAAGTTCAAAAAAAATCGTGGCACAGGCAGCATTCCTCTTCCCCTCCAGGAAACATGGAGATTTACATTTAACGTTTACATAGCAGACTAACGCAAATCGCCTACTTCACAGACCGAGCCAAGTGGATGGTCAAGAGGTGGGAGTTTTTAATTCCAAAATATGACACAGAGCAAATAATTCCAGCGCTTTATTCATGGTGCAAAGACACCAGTAATGTGATTATTTAAACCCGAGAACAAGCAACTGCTCCATAACCGGGCCACTGTGGATCTGTGCAGAATAGATGATGTTTTTTGAGTCTCACTGAAAAAGAAGCTGCACAAAGTTTGTTCGTTTGATTTCACTTTTTAAAAAGTTATTCTTAAAGGAATCATGCTGGTATTCACCAGTTTGTAATAATAAAACAAGGCAAGGCAAGGATAAAATATAATGAAGTTTAATTTAATTTCCAATCTACCTAGAACTTAATTCTGGCTTTATTTTGAATGTAATAGCGAGAAAGTCGACATGCCAATTTTCCCAATTGTCTCATCTCCTCTAAAAGTCAGTGTGAGGATACCTGCAACTCTCTAATATCTCATTAACATTCACCTCAGCATCCCGATTGCTGTTCTGGTTAAGGTCAACTAGGTAATGAACCTCACAAGAATGGAACAAGATATGGTGGAGTTTCTTCGAATTCAGTATTATACTGGGCATCACCTTGGACCAGTAAATCATTTGAGGTCGTTTTGGCATGTTTATCGAGCCTATCACTCGAAGGTGAAAATTGTTGATTTCAATTACTTTTCTGACCGGCTTCCTTCCCTCTCTGTGAAGAACTTCAAGTTTTGCTTGGCAACATGTTCATAGTCAAATAAGCAGGGCAAATGCAAATGTTCTGCATGTGTTCACTCCATGTCAAATTGCAAATGGAAAGGCAGCATTTTTCTAACATAAATAATTCATACAGTTTCTTTCGTCAAGTTGGTAGTTTTTGACTTAAGTAACATTCACAGGATCTACACCAATAATTGCAGCAACATACGTAGCAAAAAGATTCCACTGTAAAAATATCTACGTATAGTAGGATTATGACTGAATGTGCCTCCAAGATCGTGCAGACATTTTGAGTTGTAATGATGGATTGAATTGGGAATAGCTTTCCAGTTCCTCTAACCTTGCCCACGATATTGAAAGGTAAAGCAGGTCAGTATTTCTTTCAATTTCTTCTTTGGCGTAGCTCACACAGCAGATGTATGTTTGAGCTTGTAGGCTTAGCAAGAGTGTGACCAATGGCTTCCACATTGGAAATCTTGCCTTGTGATGTCGGGGTTAGGAACCTAGCTGCACGACCTGATATCGAGTTCAGTACACACTAGTCACGCGATATGAGCACGAGTCTTACATTATGTTGACCGGCACAGCATTAACAAGGGGGCGCATCCTCGTTTTTCAAGTGGGAATTCGATAGTAGCGAGATGAAAATCCACTCCAAAATATTTCCACCAACCTCCCACTGTCTTTTCTCCAACATCATGTGAAGGGTGGGTAGGGGTGTGGGGTGGGGGAGGGGGGCGCAGGGAGGCACGTTGCAAGTCTTTTGCTTGCGGTCCTGCCTAAAATGGGTAGAAACCTCCCTGATATATTTATGATGTGCAGATGCCGGCGTTGGACTGGGGTGAGCACAGTAAGAAGTCTTACAACACCAGGTTAAAGTCCAACAGGATTGTTTCAAACACTGGGCGCGATTCTCCGCTCCCCACGCGGCCTGGGAGAGTCGCGGGAGGGCCCCCCGACATTTTTTACGCCCCCCCTGGCGCACCCCGCAATTCTCCTTCCCCCCCCGGGCTCGGAAAAATCGGCGCTCTCCGTTTTTCACAGCGAACGGCGATTCTCCGAGCCCGATGGGCCGAGCGGCCCTTCACGCCCGTTTCACGACGGCGGCAAACACACCTGGTCGCTGCATTCGTGAAACGGGCACCAGATGCCCGTTTGGGGCATCTAGGGGCCCGATTGGGACGGGAGCACCACGACTGTGCTCGGGAGGGGACAGGCCCGCGATCGGTGCCCACCGATCGTCGGGCCAGCGTCCAAAATGGACGCACTCATTCCCCTCCGCCGCCCGGCAAGATCAAGCCGCCACATCTTGCTGGGCGGCTGAGGAGAAAGACGGCCACCACGCATGCACGGGTTCGTGCCGACTGCGCGATGAAGTCATCTGCGCATGCGCGGGTTGGAACCGGCAACCCACGCATGCGCGGTTGACCACATTCTCGGCGTGACGAGGTCGCCGCCAAGAAAGACGGAGGCCCGCTCCTAGTGGGGGTGAATTAGGTGCGGGGAGCGGGCTCCGAGGCCGTCGTGAACCTAGGCCAAGTTCACGACAGCCTTCACGAATTCGGCCCCCTGCGTAAAATTCCGCCCACTAGCTTTCGGTGCACTGCTCCTTCCTCAGGTGAATGAATGCATATTCACCTGAGGAAGGAGCCGTGCTCTGAAAGCTAGTGATTCGAAACAAATCTGTTGGACTTTAACCTGGTGTTGTAAGACTTCTTACTAATATATTTAGATTGGGGTCCATTGACATGTCTAGGAACCTAACAAAATTTGGGATTTCCGCCAGGTGAGGAGACGCCGCTCTATGTAATGAGGTTAAACATATTCAGCCCCTAACCATAGGCCCTTAAAGGGACCACTGACACTCTCCCAAAATCATTCAAGGTATGTTCATTTCACCGTTGGGGGCAGAAGAACATAAATGCTTTATCTCATTCCAAGGTAAATCATCACTCCCCCTACGACCAATCCGCCTGCTATCACCTGCTCCTTACAGCCACACATCTTGTCCCTCCCCCTTCCCCACACACCCACTTCTCCCCTTAAAGTGACTTTGCCGGACTCATTCCACAGAGGAGCTGCTGGATGTCCCACATGTCCAGGTGGGTGAGCTGCCAGGGCTGAACAAGCAGCAGAACGTAGCTCAGTGACTTTATGATAATGAGCCCAATTCACCAAATTTAACCTGGCACCCTGCCAGTGACGTCAAGCAGGCAGTGCAATTGCTCACATCAACACCACTCGACATCTGGCACACACTGCTTTCCAGTCAATGATGCAGTTTAATATCCTAACATGTGACTCTCATTATGACTAAAATTACAAATGTGACAATGACTCTGACTATGATTAAAACTGAAGTTCAAATGGGTGCTATCTGGTGGAAAATACCTAAAATGGTAATTCGCCAGCATCCATTCCATGGATATGAGCATGAAAATATAAGAAAGAGGAGCTGGACTAGACCACGTGACCCATTAAGCCTGATCCACCCACCATTCAGTACAATCATGGCTGCTCTTATGCCTCAACACCATTTTCCTGCCCACTCCTCAGATCCCTTTTTCCCTGAGAGACCAAAAAGCTATTAATCTCTATCTTGCATTTACACAACAATGAAGTATCCATAACACTCTGGGGTAGAGCAAAGAAAGTTCTTATTTCACTCCTAAATTATTCCCCAGCTAGGGGAAACAACCTCTCAGTGTCCACCCTATCAAGTCCAGTCAGGATCTTACAGGTTTCAATAAGATCGCCTCTATGGCGACTAGGGGCTTTTCACAGTAACTTCATTGAAGCCTACTCGTGACAATAAGCGATTTTCATTTCATTTCATTCTTCTAAACTCAAGACAGTGTAAGGCCCAATCACTCACTCATCCTCTCATCATGGGACAACCCATTCAACCCAGGGATCAATTTTGTGAACCTCCGCTGTAGTATCTTCAAGGCAAACATATCCTTCCTTAGATATGGAGACCAAAACTGTACACCGTACTCCTGGTGTGATCTCCATACTATTTTGGCAAAACTTCCTTATTCTTGTGTTGCAATGTTATTGGAGTGGCATGGTGGTATAGTGGTTAGCACTGCTGCCTCACAGCACCAGAGACCTAGGTTCAATTCTGATTGTGTGGAGTTTACACACAACTTAGTTTCCTGCCGAACTTTGTATTGTCAGCAAATTTTGATATATTACCCTAGTCTCTTTATGTAAGTCATTCATATTGTTAGGAAAGATGGTTTTAAGGGATTTATATGTAAACATTAGAAATAAAGTATAATTTTAGCTGGTTTTAATTGAATGCTTCTGTTTCTGGTAGGGACCTGAAGTAGATTTATGCTGTTCAAAGATGTTTGTAGGTGTGGGGTTGGTTGCAATTCCAGTTGGGATTCCATTGTGAAAGAGAGAGCTACAGTGTGAAAAGTCAATAGGCCAGCAGAGGAATGCAGGTGTTGTTCAGCAACTAAAAGCCCTTGTAAGGTCAAATAAAAGGCTTTCCTTTGTTTGTATTTTTTTAATACTCTACTGTGGAAACAGGCATTCAACATTGTTTCAATATCTCTGCTATTTCCTAGTTCCCCATAATTGCCATTACTTCTACCTCTAAAGAACCAACATTTACTTTAGCTACTCTCCTCCTTTTTGTATATTTGCAGAAACGATCTGTTTCTTTAAATATTCTTGGATTGTTTACCCTGAAAGATAATTTCTCCCCTTTTTATTCATGTTTTGGTCACCTTTGGCTGCTCTTTAAAACTCTACTGCTAATCTTGTTAAAATTATAAGACTCTTCTTTTAATCTAATAGTGTTGTTAGCTTCCCTAGTGAACTATAGATTGATCTTTCTCACTAGGTTTTTGAGTCTTAATGGAGCGTAGTTTTATTGCAAATTTGAATCCCTCCTTTAAATGCTTCCTTTATTTTATTTTATTATACTTTATTTACCACTATAGAATCCACATAACACCTACAGTACACAAGACCCCTTGTGGTTGTACTGATCCTCTGAAAGAATACCCTACCTTTACCCACACCCTATCCCCCATAAACCCACCTAATCTGCACATCTTTGGACACTAAGGGGCAATGTAGCATGGCCAATCCACCTAACCTGCATGTCTTGGGACACTGAGGGGCAATTTAGCATGGCCAATCCACCTAACCTGCACATCTTCGGACTTTCTCATCTACTTACCCAATTAATCTTAACCAGATTGTCTATTCAATTAGCTTAGTTTAAGATCATGATTGTTTTTTGGGAATTGAGTATGTCGCTCTCAAACTTAATATGGAATTCAATTGTATTATACTCACTTATGATTACTTTTTCACATAATATTATCATATTATTAATTAACCCTGCATCATTAAACAATGCTAGGTTTAAAATAACATAATTACTAATTGGTTCCATGACATATTGTTGGAGGGAACTGTTGCAAAAGCATCCTATAAATTAATCTTCGAGCCCATATCTGCCGAGTTGATTTGTGAAGTGGGAGTGCAACTGAGGTTAACCAATAGAGCTCCACTGAATCATGGAGAAAAACATTTAGCAAAGAATAACATTGCTCTTCATTCCATCTACCACGCTGAAATACTTTTAAAGAATATGTTTGCTAAGTTGGATGAATAGCATAATAGGATCATTATAGAGTCACTGGGCAAAATTCTCCCATCCTGGGACTAAATCCTGTGGCGGGTGGGAGCTTGGAGTGTTTCCTGATGTGGAGGCTGATGCGAAAACACATCGAATCCTTTGGTCCTGATCTCATTAATTATGCAACCGGGTGCTTTGTGGTGTCTTCCATGGTGGGGCAGCCCTAATGGTGCAGAGTCCAAAAGGGGCCCAACTTCACTGACCCACTATTGAAGAACGAAGGTGGATTTCCTGAAAATTAGGTTGGAGCACTGTGAGACCAGTAGCTGGACCTCCTGCGAAAGAAGATGGAATTTCAGGAGCACTCCGAGGCTGGAAGATGGACATTCACTCGGCCACCACATCTGAAAGGCCCACCTGAAGATGCTCTCCCCACCCAGTGCTGTGGTGTTCCAGGATCCAGGTTTGCTGAAGACCTCCAAGCTGAACTTCGGAGGCAGCCCCAGGCATTGTTCAGGTGAGTCCCGACATCTGTACGCCAATTGTTCCTGATGCATTTAGCACGTGTTCTCCTGCTGGCACCACGGAGAAGTGCGCATGGATAGTTGGGCCTTCATCTGCATCCATTACTAGGATGAAAACAAAGTTCACGCTGGCCTCCAGTGTGTTTCCCGATCCACCATTGCAGACACTAGCGGAAGATCCCGTGGGAAATTTACGCCAGTGTGGAACTAGTTTTTGGGCCTGCTAGTTGAATCTTTTGCCCCATCCAGCATTGAACCTACCAGTTGAGCATGGGAGAATTCCATCCAACATAATAATCTTTATTGCCACAATTAGGCTTACATTGCAATTAAGTTACTGTGAAAAACCCCTAGTCGCAACATTCTGGCATCTGTCCCGTTACACAGAGTGAGAATTCAGAATGGCCAAATTACCTACCAGCACGTCTTTCGGGATTTGTGGGAGGAAACCGGAGCACCCGGAGAAAACCCACATAGATAGAGGGATGAAAGTGCAGGACCGCACAGACAGTGACCCAGCCGGGAATCGAACCTGGGACCCTGGCGCTGTGAAGCCATAGTGCTAACCACTGTACTGCTATGACACAGAAGGAGACTATTCAGCCCATTAGGAGACAGGTTTAGATAAAGGATTTGGATCGGCGCAGGCTGGGAGGGCCGAAGGGCCTGTTCCTGTGCTGTAATTTTCTTTGTTCTTTGTTCTTTAATTCCAATCCAGTTTCAAATGCTCACTTCCCATAAGTTGTTCTTGATGAGTTGTGGCAGCTCTTTTATTAATACGTATGATGGCAAATTCTCAATTAGACTCCTGGACATGAAAATCTTGGCACTAAGATTTTTTAAAATTCAGTTAATGCAGCAGGATGTGAGTAATATTGCGCAGGGGAAGCCAAACTCAAGGGAATAAATAATTGTTCAAGCGCTCATGAGAAAAGGTGAATTGTCAACTTAAGATCCAAAATCTGACTGATATATCCTAAATGCATGGAATACAGATTATTGGAGGATACAGATTTATTAGTAGCCTTCAAAGAGAATTGTATAAATACTTCATTAAGTGCAGTTGTAAGGTTATGAGGAAGGAGTAGAGTGGGGAATTAATTAGATTCCTCTTTGTAAGAGGCAGCGTAGACCATGAACCAATGGCTTCCTTCCCTGCTGTACTGCTTTATTGTTCTATGATTAGAGTCATAGAAGAGATCATATCTCTGTGCCAGTCATTAAGCACCTATCCTAACCCCATTTTCCAATCTTGGTCCATAGCCTGGTATGCTATGGCGTTTCAACTGCTCAACTTAATCCTTCTTAAATGTTGTGAGGGTTCCTGTCTCCACCATCCTTTCAGGCAGCGAGTTCCAGATTCCAACATCCTCTGGGTGAAAAGGTTTTTCCTCAGATCCCCTCTAAATCTCCTGCCCCTTACCTTAAACATATATTATTGACCCCTCCACTAAGGGGTAAAGTTTCTTTCTGGCTACCCAATCGATTTTATATTCCTCAATCATGAACCCCCCTCAGGCTTCTCTGCTCTAAGGAAAACAACCCCAGCCTGACCCCTCTCTCTTCATAGCTGAAACTCTCCAGCCCAGGCAACATCCTGGTGAATCTCCTCTGTACCCTCTTTAGTGCAATTACATCTTTCCTATAATATAAGGACCAGAGCTGCACCAAACTGTGGCCGAACTAGCGTTTTATACAGTTCCATCATAATCTCCCTGCTCTTTGTATGAAAGGGAATTGGCTGATTAGGAAAGTAGACTTTTTGGGCTCGAGGGAGGAATATATGATCAGATTGGCTCCTTCCATGAATAGCTCTTCCTTCCAGTTTTGATAATATCTTCAAACATGAGCTTGTTGCCCACGGCATCTGTTTCTGTGGTAGTCTTGGCTATGTCACCACTTTCCAAGCTCCCTTCGTGGTTGACTAGAAATGGGTAAAAATCTAACCCTTATGTTTTACTTTCCACTGTGGTTGGTACATGTCTATTTTCCATGGTGGAGTAGCTATGCATCCATCCTTTTCCCAGATGATCTGGTTGTGGATACAAATGCAGCAGATTGTTGCTAGGATGCGTTCAGTTGGATGTTCAATCGTCAAGTTTCTTTCAGCATCTCAAGTGCTGGAATATGTCTGAGAGGTTTATTTCCTCTCTCGTACTGACCTTCCGTACTTGAACACAGAAGTTTAAATTTATCTAAATGCTCAGCCTTGATAATCAAAACAAAATCGGCTGTAGATTCCACACCCCAGAGTTTAAAGATTAAGGAAAGTTCCTTCAGCAAAATTCTGGGAACATTTTGAAACAATGCCAGCAACTATTCCAATAACATCAGATTAATCAGTCTGCTTGCTCCTATTTGTCATCTGGAGAAATTCCAATTTTGAGATCTGCAATTCATGGGAATCTGAAAGATTCATAACACAACTGGAATGTACTCTTCAAATAGTAGAGTCACAGTGGGTTGGATAATATTGATTAAGCCACATGCAATCCACATGTAATAATGAATGATTTGTGGCGTTTGTTCCTGAACACACACCCAATGTTATGACAACGGAGTCAACATAGAGCTCATCGTGACATTTAATCTCAGATTGTTTTTCATTACTAGATTACAGGACTACTATTTTTTATTGGGATAATGAACTACAAGTATTCAGCTAGTAATTAAACTAACTAACCAATTCATATTAAGGGAAGGGTTCATATTTAGTTTGTTCATATCACAATCTCTAAACTCTATGCTTCATATGCTTAGCACTACACTCCATATGCTCCACCCGATGTCTATGTGTATGTATTTACATTGTGTATCTATCGTATATCCTATATCCTATAGTTTTCATTTATGGAACGGTACGGTAGCACAGTGGTTCGCACTGTGGCTTCACAGCTCCAGGGTCCCAGGTTTGATTCCCGGCTTGGGTCACTGTCTGTGCGGAGTCTGCACGTTCTCCCCATGTCTGCGTGGGTTTCCTCCGGGTGCTTTGGTTTCCTCCCGTAGTCCAAAGATGTGCAGGTTAGGTGGATTGGCCTTGCTTAAAAAAAATTGTCCTTAGTGTCCTAAAAGGTTAGGAAGGGTTACTGGGATAGGATGGAAATGTGGGCGTAAGCGGGTATTCTTTCCAAGAGTCGGTGCAGACTTGATGGGCCAAATGGCCTCCTTCTGCCCTGTAAATTCTATTTTCTATGGAACGATCTGTCTAGATTGTATGCAGACAATACTTTTCACTGTACCTCAGTTCACGTGACAATAAATCTAAATCTGAACATAGCCCAGAAAGCTTTAAAGCAAATTGAGTATGTTTCAAACGTAGTCACAGGTGTACTGTAGGGAAAAGCGCCAATTAATTTGCGCACAGCAAGTTTCAAAAACTGCAATGGGGTAACAACCAGTTAATCTGCTTTCTCAGTCGTTAGTTAAGTAATAAATATCGGACAGAGCATTGGGAGAACTCAACATATGCAAAAAACTGCAGATGCTGGAAATAGAAAATAAAAACAGAAGATGCTGGAAATAGTCAGCAGGTCCGGCAGCATCTGTGGGAGACAGGGAAACAGAGATACCGTTTCAGGCAGACGGTCTCCCATCAGCTCCGATGAAAGGTCACAGATCTGAAAAACATGGGAAAACTCACTTGTTCCGCTTCATGAATGTGCCATGGGATCTTTCACATCTACCTGAGGGGACAGAAATGGCCTCACCTGACATCTCAGCCAAAAGACAGTCCCTGCAATAGTGCAGCTTTTCCTCGGCATTGCCATGAAGTGTTCAACAACAACTCCCTGAAGTAGGATTTGAACTCATGACCATGTGATGCAGCAGCAAGAGTATCACCCATTGACCATGGCTGACAACATGCACCATAATGTTTGTTGGCCCAGCAGCAGGGACTGTTTAAAATACTTACAGAATGTTTTGAGTTTTAACTGATGAAGGGGAAGGCTGGTAGAGCTGGTAAATGAAACATTTGCTGTTTTGAGTTGCAATGCCACTTCCTCCAGGTAGGTTCACTGGTCTACTGGCCTACATAGGAATATAAGAACATAAGAACTAGGAGCAGGAGCAGGCCATCTGGCCCTTCGAGCCTGCTCCGCCATTCAATGAGATCATGGCTGATCTTTTTGTGGACTCGGCTCCACTTACCCGCCCGCTCACCATAACCCTAAATTCCGTTACTGTTCAAAAATCTATCTATCTTTGCCTTAAAAACATCCAACGTGGTAGCCTCAACTGCTTCACAGGGCAGGGAATTCCACAGATTCACAATCCTTTGGGTGAAGAGGTTCCTCTTCCTCAACTCAGCCTAAATCTACTCCTCCTTATTTTGAGGCTGTGGCCCCTATTCCAGCTTCACCCGCCAGTGGAAACAAAGTCCCTGCTTCTATTTTAGCTATTCCCTTCATAATTTTAGATGTTTCTCTAAGATCCCTCCTCATTTTTCTAAAATCCAATGAGTATATCCCAGTCGACTCAGTCTCTCCCCATAAGCCAATCCTCTCAACTCCGGAACTAACCTAGTGAATCACATCTGCACCCCCTCCAGTGTCAGTACATCCTTTCTCAAGTAAGGAGACCAAAACTGTACATAGTACTCCAGGTGTGGCCTCACCAGCACCCGATACAGCTGCAACATAGCCTCCATATTTTTAAACTCCATCCCTCTAGCAATGAAGGGCAATATTCCATTTGCCTTCGTAATTACCTGTGGCACCTGCAAACCAACTTTTTGCGATTCGTGCACAAGGGCACCGAGGTCCATCAGCACAGCAGCATTGTGCAAATTTTTACTATTTAAATAATAGTCCATTTTGCTGTCATTCCTACCAAAATAGATGACTTCACATTTACCAATGCTGTACTCCATCAGCCAGATCCTTGCCCACTCACTTAAACTATCTATATCCTTCTGCAGACTTTCAGAGTCCTCTGCACACCTTGCTCTACCACTCATATTCGTGTCAATTGTAAACTATGACACATTACACTTGGTCCCCAACTCCAAATCATCTTTGTAAATTGTAAACAACTGCAGTTCCAACACTGATCCCTGAGGCACACCACTAGCCACTGATCGCCAACCAGCAAAACATCCATTTATCTCCACTCTTTGATTTCTGTTAGTTAATCAATCCTCCATTCATGCTAATACTTTAGCTGTAATGCCGTGCACCCTTATCTTATCATTATGCAGCAGCCTTTTGTGCAGCACCTTATCGAATACCTTCTGGAAACCCAGATACACCGCATCCACCATTGTCCCCATTGTCCACTGCTCTTGAAATATCCTCAAATAATTCCAGTAAATTAGTTAAACATAATCTGCCTTTCATGAACCCATGCTATGTCTGCCCAATGGGACAATTTGTATCCAGATGGCTCGATATTTCTTCCTTGATGATAGATTGAAGCATTTTCACCACTACAGAAGTTCAGCTAACCGGCCTATAGTTATCCACCTTTTGTCTATCTCCTTTTTTAAACAGTGGCGTCACATTTGCTATTTTTCAATCTGCCAGAAATATTCCAGAGTCCAGAAAATTTTGGAAAATTACCACAGGCACAGTCGCTATTTCCCCAGCCATCGTTTTAGTACACTGGGATGCATTCCATCAGGACAGGGGACTTGTCTACCTTTAGCCCCATTAGCTTGACCAACACTACCTGCTCAGTGATAATGATCGTTTTTAGATCCTCACCTGCCATAGCCTCTTTGCCATCAATTATTGGCATGTTATTTGTGTCTTCCGCTGTGAAGACTGACACAAAATACCTGGTCAATGCCTTGGCCATTGCCTCATTTCCCTTTATTAAATCCCCCTTCTCATCCTTGAGAGGATCAGGTGGTTGCAAGTAAGTTCTACTTTGGGAGGGATCCAGCCAAGGAAGTGACATTGAAGACTAAAGAAAAGGTAAGCTCTTCAAAGAAAAATTGGATTGTTCACCTTTCAGGGCATTGAGAAGGAGCAGGATGGTTTGTACGATGGGATCTCTGGGGTACAGCGCAAAGCCCCTGGCAGACACTGGATTCATGGTTGCATGGCACTGGAGATGTACATATAGGTGCCTGAGTGCCCTCCAATTCCATGTAAGTCAGGTACCCTCTTGCTGATCGCACCCACCTCTGGCAGGTTCAAAGCACTGGAGGGCAACAACAATCAGACTATGCTGGAATTTTCTGAGCCCATTTCCCTTGACCTGATATGAGCAATGCCATGGGGGGTCAAATAGTTCTATCTAGGAGAGTCTGTTCCACAGCCACAGGCAGCTAAAACTTGCTGTTGTGGTGCAGTCTGGAACACTTATCGTATAATAATCAAAATCTGCTGGCACAAACATGGGTGTCTGGACAAGACAGGAAATCTGCACTCGATATTATTTTAAATATCTATTCTCCCACTCAGCTGTTCTTTTAAGTGAGGGACTTTCCAGACAAAGGTATATTAATAACTTTTCAAACTGCGTTTTTTTTTAGATATATCCTCATTTGCTAGCCTATCAGGACTTTCATTTTTAAATATGTGCTGCAGTCATGTTATCTGCCCGTAAATGGCCACAAAGGTAGCTTCGAGCAATGAGGCGCATATTGTGTGCGATCATTCGGAACCTCATCCGGAACAACATGACGGGCAAGGAGACAAGGAAACACGGTAGCACAGTGGTTAGCACTGTTCATTCACAGCTCCAGGGTCTCAGCTTCAATTCCCAGCTTGGGTCACTGTCTGTGCTGAGTCTGCACAACCTCCCTGTGCCTGCGTGGGTTTCCTCCGGGTTCTCCAGTTTCCTCCCACAGTCCAAAGACGTTGAGGTTAGGTGAATTGGCCATGCTAAATTGCCTTATGGTGGCCAAAAAGGGTAGGTGGGGTTACTGTGTTACGGGGATAGGGTGGAGGTGTGGGCTTATGTGGGGTGCTCTTTCCCAGGGCCGGTGCAGACTCAATGGACCAAATGACCTCCTTCTGCATTGTGAATTCTATGATTCTGTGATGCATCGCAAGACGTTCAAACCTTTCACCATAATAATCTTAGCTGGCTCTTCGATTCTGTGCAGGTGAGAAAGGGTGAGACCTCAGCCATAATAACTAGCAAGAGATGTTAACCGGTGGCACTGATCTCTGCAGCCTATTATTACTCCACAAACTTCCCTTCCATCATGATGCCAGCACACTTTGCGGAGTGGAGCTTGGGGGGAGGGTTTGGTAGGGAAATCATTTCAGGAAGGATTGCGCTGATGGTTTAATTGACAACCTGCAGGTCAGCCTTATGGGAGAAAGCAGGTATACTTGAAGGCTCAGCTTCAACCTCAGCCAAGAAGAGTCCGTGGAACGTTCGCTGCTTTAGCTAAGGCCGGCCTGTGATAGTGGCCTCAGTGTCCTGGCTGAGGGCCACTAAGAAGAAGGATAACTTTCCTCTGGCTAGTTGATTCAGCTTTCCCACTCCAGAGACCAGAGCACAAAATTCCAGGACTCTCTGGAGATGTGGTCAGCCTGAGGGAGTCTGAAAGTGAACGGGGAGAGCAGGAGAGTGAAACGTATCAACATTTGTATTTGCAGCTGAACAGTTAAGTCAGCCTTGGAATAAAATCTAACTTCAAGTTTTCAATCTTTTGTGCTGGGGACATTATTTTTTGCAGAAGGCAAATAAGCCAGCCTGTGAGCTGATCTCGACACGACTAGCCGCTGAATCATTCAGTTATCAATGCAACCTAAACAAAGCCAGCAGAAACACTGAACACAAACATATACTTACACAATGCAGATCCTATTTCTGAAATGTGCTGCTATTTCAACATGAAACCTGGCAGTTCAGTAACTGTGAAGAACGGATAAATGGCAAACATTTGATGCTTGATTCGGAATTGTGCATTTCGGTAGAATAATCTGGAGAGCCTTGGTGTTCATCAACATGTTTATACACAAAAGCGATACATAATGACACTGTGCAGAGTGATGAAATTGTGTTGGTGGAAAATAAAACTGTCAGCTTGATTGAGTTAGTAGCACCCTTGCCTCTGGCTCAAAAGAACGCGGGTTCATGCATTATGCCAGGAGTTTGAGTTTATAGTCAAAGCAGTAAAGGGAATGTCTTTCAGAGGAGATTTTAAGCTGACTCTGAAAGTGGGTTTTTAATATTCATTCATGAGAATGGAACGTTGCTGACAAGGCCAGCACCTAATGCCATCCATAATTGCCCTTGAGAAGGTGGTGGTGAGCTTCTTGAACCGCAGCAGTCCCTGAGGTGTAGGTTCACCCAAAGTGCTGGTTCGGGAGGGTGGTGCAAGTTTTTAGCTCAGTAACAGTGAAGGAACGGCGATAGATTTCCAAGTCAGCACAGTGTGTGGCTTGGAGGGAAATTTTCAGGGGGTTGTGTTCCAGTGTGTCTGCTGCCCTTGTCCTAAACGGGGCAGGTTGTGGTTTGGAGACCCTTGTTGGAGATGCCCGCCGCCTGGCACTTGTGTTGCACAAGAATTGCTTGACCGAGGTCAGCAGTGTCAATCAGTGAGTGCTCCTGGTGTCAATTTACCTCAACCAAAACTGCACACAAAACAAATTAACTGATTGTTTATTTTGGCACTTTTTGCAGCATCTTCCTGTGAACAAAACAGCAAACTACCTGAGATTCAATTTCCCCTATTTCTGCACGGTAGCACAGTGGTTAGTACTGTTGCTTCACAGCTCCAGGGTCCCAGGTTCGACTCCTGGCTCGAATCACTGTCTGTGTGGAGTCTGCACATTCTCCCTGTGTCTGCCTGGGTTCCCTCCGGATGCTCCAGTTTCCTCCCACAAGTCCCGAAAGACGTGCTGTTAGGTAATTTGGACATTCTGAATAATTTGGACATTCTGAATTCTCCCGCTGTGTACCCGAACAGGCGCCGGAATGTGGTGGCTGGGGGATTTTCACAGTAACTTCATTGCAGTGTTAATGCAAGCCTACTTGTGACAATAAGAACATAAGAACTAGGAGCAGGAGTAGGCCATCTGGCCCCTCAAGCCTGCTCCGCCATTCAATGAGATCATGGCTGATCATTTGTGGACTCAGCTCCACTTTTCGGCCCGAACATCATAACCCTTAATCCCTTTATTCTTCAAAAAACATATCTATCTTTATCTTAAAAACATTTAATGAAGGAACCTCTACTGCTTCACTGGGCAAGGAATTCCATAGATTCACAATCCTTTGGGTGAAGAAGTTCCTCCTAAACTCAGTCCTAAATCTACTTCCCCTTATTTTGAGGCTATGCTCCCTAGTTCTGCTTTCACCCGCCAGTGGAAACAACCTGCCCGCATCTATCCTATCTATTCCCTTCATAATTTTATATGTTTCTATAAGATCCCCCCTCATCCTTCTAAATTCCAACGAGTACAGTCCCAGTCTACTCAACCTCTCCTCGTAATCCAACCCCTTCAGCTGTGGGATTAAGCTTGTGAATCTCCTCTGTGCATCCTCCAGTGCCAGTACATCCTTTCTCAAGTAAGGAGACCAAAACTGAACACAATACTCCACGTGTGGCCTCACTAACACCTTACACAATTGCAGCATAACCTCCCTAGTCTTAAACTGCATCCCTCTAGCAATGAAGGACAAAATTCCATTTGCCTTCTTAATCACCTGTTGCACCTGTAAACCAACTTTTTGCGACTCATGCACTAGCACACCCAGGTCGCTCTGCACAGCAGCATGCTTTAATATTTTATCATTTAAATAATAATCCCGTTTGCTGTTATTCCTACCAAAATGGATAACCTCACATTTGTCAACATTGTATTCCATCTGCCAGACCCTAGCCCATTCACTTAACCTATCCAAATCCATCTGCAGACTTCCAGTATCCTCTGCACTTTTCGCTTTACCACTCATCTTAGTGTCGTCTGCAAACTTGGACACAATCCCCTTGGTCCCCAACTCCAAATCATCTATGTAAATTGTGAACAATTGTGGGCCCAACACTGATCCCTGAGGGACACCACTAGCTACTGATTGCCAACCAGAGAAACACTCATTAATCCCCACTCTTTGCTTTCTATTAATTAACCAATCCTCTATCCATGCTACTACTTTACCCTTAATGCCATGCATCTTTATCTTATGCAGCAAACTTTTGTGTGGCACTTTGTCAAAGGCTTTCTGGAAATCCAGGTATACCACATCCATTGGCTCCCCATTATCTACCGCACTGGCAATGTCCTCAAAAAATTCCACTAAATTAGTTAGGCACGACCTGCCCTTTATGAACCCATGCTGCATCTGCCCAATGGGATCATTTCTATCCAGATGCCTCGCTATTTCTTCCTTGACGATAGATTCTAGCATCTTCCCTACTACCGAAGTTAAGCTCACTGGCCTATAATTACCCGCTTTCTGCCTACCTCCTTTTTTAAACAGTGATGTCACATTTGCTAATTTCCAATTCGCTGGGACCACCCCAGAGTCTAGTGAATTTTGGTAAATTATCACTAGTGCATTTTCAATTTCCCTAGCCATCTCTTTTAGCACCCTGGGATGCATTCCGTCAGGGCCAGGAGACTTGTCTACCTTTAGCCCCATTAGTTTGCCCATCACTACCTCCTTAGTGGTAACGATCATCTCAAGGTCCTGACCTGTCATAGCCTCATTTCTATCAGTCACTGGCATGTTATTTGTGTCTTCCACTGTGAAGATCGACCCAAACAACCTGTTCAGTTCCTCAGCCATTTCCTCATCTCCCATTATTAAAACTGCCTCCTCATCCTCTAAAGGACCAGAGAGTGTTATTATTATTAGGTGTGGCACTCAAATGCCCTGAGGGCATTAAAAGTTGGAAGATTAAGGCAGCACGGTGGCACAGTGGTTAGCATTGCTGCATATGGCGCTGAGGACCCGGGTTCGAATCTCGGCCCTGGGTCACTGTCCGTGTGGAGTTTGCACATTCTCCCCATGTCTGCGTGGGTTTCACCCCCACAACCCAAAGATGTGCAGGATAGGTAGATTGGCCACGCTAAATAGCCCCTTAATTGGAAAAAATAAATTGGGTACTCTAAATTTTTTTTTTAAAGTTGGAAGATTGGATTGGAAGATTCCCGATAGGTCACTGGTGAGCCTGTCAGGTTTTCAATACTCATAGCTTTCATGGTCATGGCAACCTACGTCCATCTGGCAAGAAACCTGCAATGACATTTTCAATCAGGCCTGAATCGAACGCCTTTGGGCTCTTTTTGATGTAACAGCACCCCAATTTGTATGAAGTGTCTGCTCCCAGCAGGCAACGGGAATGGCAGGAATGGATTATGTGCTGAGTGGGTAAGTAATCACTGGCTTTAAACAGGATGGCTGTCTGGTTTTCAGACAAGCCGATTAGGGTTAAAATTGACTGCTATGTCCTTTTCCTCTGGAATTCCCTCCGTAAACTGCCCCAAATCACCACCACTCTCCCCACATTCCAAAACCACCTTCGAATCTTTCTGTTCTGCCATGTTCCTGGCCATCTCTTTGTTAGCGAGTAAATAATATATATATTAATAAAAAGATGTTCTAAGTTAAAAGCAGCTCATGGGGAGTGGAAAACAGGACATTATTATAATAATGGGGAATCCACATCACAAGAATATGGCCCCCAGCTTGTCTGTAGATTCATTGTTCTACCCAGATCAGGGAATACAAACCCATTAATGCCTCATCAAGGACAAAAGGCATTATTTCAGGTTAAGGGGAACATTCTGAACATGATCTGGTAACTTGCAAAAACCCATTGCATGAGTAAATCGGTTTCCCATTAAAGGGCTCAGGAAACATCTCTACCGTGATCAGATTGTACTGTATGAAAATGATCGATGACGTCAATGTTTATCTGTAACTGTGAATGAACTTAAAATATATATGCATGAAACCCCTGTAAAAATCAGAACAGACTTGTGCTAGCTGAAGGCAGCAGCATCCTCTGTTGTGCACGCAGCCATTTTTCGAATAAACAAAAGTGTTACCAACACCACGCGGTCGCAAACACATTCAAAGATATGAATTAGAACATTCAAGTTAGGAAGGTCAGAGCAATGGCATGTGGTGAACTGATGGATAAACAATATTGGGTCGTTGAATCACTTCAGGCACTGCATCAAGATGCATGGCGCCATACCTTACTGCATTCTGAGGCAGGCATCCCGCTCTAATTGGAAAGGAAGAGTAGGTGCCTGCATGACGCAGCATCAGGCCTATGAAGGCAGCTGAAGGTGCTGCGTCCCTTGGAATTTTTAAGCTGAAGTAGACTCAGGCAGGTTGTTATCATGTAAATTGTTCAGGAAACACGGAAGTCAGATTCAAGTTCAGCGGCCGGGTTAAGCTATTGATGGACACTGCAGAAGCGTCTGGGTTCCCCAAACACTACCAAGCATTCTCACTCCCAGTGTACCTACACGTTTAAAGCACCACCCCTCATAGGAGAACATTTTATACTTGCTTTTTGCAGACTAGAGCCCTCTGAAATTTGCTCTGAATAGTGACAACTTCCCCTCCACACTGACGCCAGTCCAATCACTGGTTACATAATTAACATTGGCGCTCCAACGCAAAACAACGGCGTATGATCTGGAAGGCAGGGTCATCTTTTTCAATTCACCTTCACTATGGCTGGTAACTAGCTGTCACACTGGCTGTATTTACTTATTATCTGACAAAATGCTACCACAATTACAAAGGCTCCTTGGTCTTAACAGTGGAAGCTAAACAAAAATCACACAGAAGTATTTTACTCAGCATCTGATGAGGGCCAGTGGGTATATCGTTACTCGGGTTGCAGGCAATAATCAGGACCACTGTGTCTTTGTTGTGAGAATTTGCTTCCAGGCAGTTCTCTTCCCAAAAGCAGAGCCTGTAAACAGCTGTTTGCCTCCTTAGTTTGTTCAAAAAAAAAGACTTCTGCATCCCACCCGCATGAACAGGAGGTAATGATCGGCACTTCATTACACTGGTGGGGTGATTACCACTAACCTGCCACAGGCATGTTTCAAAGAACTTCCCGGCCTGGAAGTGATAAAATCTGGGAGCGACTGGCTGTATTCATCCTGAAGCTGAAAGGCTGCTCACTTGTGGTTTCAAAACTATCTTTACATCTACAGTCGGAGTGGAGTGAAAGAGAGAGAGAGAAAGCCTGTTGCAGTTACATGGAGCATCCCACAAAGGATTAGTGCCCCCCCCCCCCCCTTTTCAATGATAGTGATGATGATGCCAACGCTGACTAGAGATGGCGGTATTATTGCCGCCAGAGATCTTGACATCCAACTAAAAATATAGGAGTCAATTTTTCACCCTGAACAGATTTTGGGCACCTGAAGCGTTGGTACTTACTGGCCCAATTTTTTAAAGACATTTTAACACCCAGGCTAAATCTACATTCTTCTGATCAGCTGCTCCAGGCAAAATGGGTGGAAAGAGGCAACTGGCTACAGGCAGGCAGGAGAGGAGGTTGAGGTGGACAGAGTGACGGCTTACTGGAATGTAGGTAAGCCATGGGGAGAGTGTTATATGTGCGGGTCTCAGAGAGGGAAAAGTAAGAGGTAAGCATCCTCTGGAGTGAGGATGGCTTCACTTGTTCTTTTGCAGCTAAAGGGCAACTTCTGGTCCTAAAAGGGAAAGTGAGGTAATGAGGTAATCATTACCTCACTTCCGTCTTTTCTTATTCTTGATGTGGGCGTCGCTGGCAATCCTACATTTGTGCCCATCCCTAATTGTCCTGAAACTGAGTCACTTGCTCTACCATTTCAGAGAGCAAATGGAGCCAACCACATTGCTGCGGTTCTGGAGTCACATGTAGGCCAGACCGGGTAAGGAATGCAGATTTCCTTCCCTAAAGGACATCAGTGAACCACATGGTATTTTACAACAACCATTCTCATTATAGGAAGGATGTGGAAGCATTGGAAAAGGTGAAAAAGAGATTTACCAGGATGCTGCCTGGATTGGAGGGTAGGTCTTACGAGGAAAGGTTGAGGGAGTTAGGGCTTTTCTCATTGGAGCGAAGGAGGATGAGAGGGACTTAATTAAGATGTATAAGATGATGAAAGGGTTGATAGAGTGGACGTTCAGTGACTTTTTCCTCGGCTGGATGTAGCTGTTACAAGGGGCCATAACTATAAGGTTCATGGTGGAAGATATAGGAGGGATGTCAGAGGTAGGTTCCTTACTCAGAGAGTGTTGGGGCGTGTAAAGCACTCCCAGCTATGGTAGAGGAGTCGGACACTTTAGGAACTTTCAAGTGGTTATTGGAGAGGCATACGGAGTGCACTGGAATGATTGGGAGTAGGTTGATTTGATCTTAGTTTCAGACTAGTTCGGCACAACATCTTGGGCCGAAGGGCCTGTACTGTACTGTACAGTTCTATGTAACCGACAATGGTTTCATGCTCACTATTACTGAGATTTGCTTTATATTCCAGATTATTAATTAGATTTCAATTCCACCAGCTGCCATGGGCAACATTAACCTGGGCCTCTGGATTACTAGTGCAGTGACATAACCACTACACCACCACCTCCCCAATAATGTCTTCAGAACTGCTTCAGACAGATGGAAAAATAGCAGGGCTTCCCCACCCAGACCCCAGTTAAAATGTAATCACAGTCCAACTGACTTCCTAGCAACTCAAATTGCATGAATTTATGTGAACCCCATTTCACTTGCCTGAAGGTGGCTTGTGAGTCTGCAAAATCTTTTTGTTTAAAATGCAAAATTATGCAAAACGGTGGGTGTCTGAGCGGGTAAATAACCTGGTTGTTTTTCACTGCCCACTCACCCAGTATCTGTCAGGTACATAGGTTAAAACTGGTGTCTCGTTTTGGGTCGCCCAGTCTCTGGACCAGCAAACCAGCCATACCGTGCATTTCTATTTCACTGCATTTGCCACTTCTTTGCCCAATGATTAAGATTGTCAATATCCATTGTGTGCACTGAATTTCCTCATCTAATATTCTTTCCACCATGTCATTTTAAAAAGATATAAACAATGGCCTGAATTCCCCGGTAATTGCGATTCACTTTCCCCATGGATTTCTCGGTGGCGTGAGGTGGCTTCAATGGGAACTCCCATTGACAAACGACAGGAAGATAGAATCCCATCGCCAGCGAACAGCGTGCCACCAGGAATCCCACAGTTGGGGAACCAGAAAATGCCGCCCAACATTTTTCTCCAATGTTGTGAAATTCCACTGGTAACTGGCTGCCAGTTATTTGCCTGTGCACTGATATTCTCTGATGTCAGTCCATTTTGATGCATTCCTATCCATTTCATGACTTTAGACCTCAGGTAATCACAAAGCAAAATGCCAAATGCCTTCCTGAAACGCAGGGGCGGAATTCTTCAGCGCCACCTCTCCCCACTCCCCTCCCGCGGTGGCTTTTCCTGCAGCGGAGGTTGTCATGATATGCAGACACAGACAGAATGATACACAGACAAGTAGCTAATGGACACAGAGAACAGGACATGACCAATAAGCAGGCAGGACACTCAGGGGTGGGATCTGACTATAAAAGGCACAAGGCACTCACACTCCGCCTCTTTCCACTGATGAACATCTAGAGAGTCAGTCAAGGGTGTTGTTACAATCTCACACCTCCACCACGTGGCTAAGGGCTAGTCTGGGTCAGTCAGACAGAGTAACCACACTTAAGTTAGCAGAATCGAACTCACAGAGAACTGTGCTAACTGTGCTATTAGTTCAATAAACCTGATTGAACTAACTTCAAGGTCTGGAGTATCTTTCTGATCTAAGCTGCATCCAGTTGCAGCCAGTGTTAGACCAGTGTACCTAACACGACAGAGGTGACTCAGCATCAGGCACCAGCGGGGCTTTCCAGTCCGGCTGAAGTCGATGACGATTAACATTCCTCACCCCTGCCACTGTCGGGAACTTCAGTGGGGCCTGAAGATCCCTCCAGCGGGAAGGGCTGAGGAATTCCACCCCAGGTGTATGACATCCACTATATCCCTTCCCTGCCATTTGTCATTGCTGCAAAGAAATATAATAAATTAGTTAATAAGCAACATCTCCTATTCCTAAAACTATGCTGATTGTCTCAGGTAAGTCCCAGTGCCTTATATCAGTGTTTTTCACACTTTTGTTTTTCCAGGGACCCATTTTTTGCCAATTGGCAGCCTTTGAGAAACACACCACGTTCGCTTACTCAGTCGATCCAGAGTCAAGGGAGTGTTTGGGGCTCTAAAGTTTGTTTGCCGAGGCAGGGGACGGAAACAAAATCACCTAGATTTCCTGTTCATGATCACTATCCTGGTGTATTATCCTTGTGTTATTTCTAGCGCAAAAACTGCTATGATGGACGATCCAGAAACCCTACTTTACGATGGACTCTGCTTAAGGTTAGTCTCCGTAGGGAAAGTTTTGCAGAAGTTCCCGATGACTTCCAACAGTAATCAAATAAAACGTGAGGAGATCTGTGCATTTCCACATCCCTAGCAATTGTGAGATGCCAAAGGAGCATTTATTTGGTGAAGGTAAAAAGACTGCACTCTCAGATATCAGAAAACTCATTAAATGTTATGAAATATTTACAAATGAGTACTTTTTAAAAATGCAGAATCTCTTACCTTCCTATTTCAGTGCTCAAAACATTCTTCCCGCCATCATTCTAAAACAGAGTTTGGTACAATGTGAGATTTAGAGGGTGGCCTTCAAGTTGACATGCACCTTCCGCCATTATCATTCTGCGAAGGGAGGTCTCAGATTTGGGAGGCTATGCCACTGAGCAGTATTTCTGGGTTCCATTTCTGGTATTGTTCAAAGTGGTGAGGGGCCAGTACTCTAGTGTGTATCGAGATAAATCACCAGGTGAATGGATTCTGGTGACAGCAACTGACTCCCAACACTGAATAGTTGCAACAAGTCAGGAGTGGGGCTAAGGGCAGTGAGCAAGGCGGCACACAGGCAGCACAAGACATTCATTGCACATGGTTAACTAAGTGAGTTCAAGGACTATCCTTCGCTTCGATATTGTCTCCATCTCTTCTGTCACTGGATTGTTCAAGGGATAGGACTGTCCCTGAACCCCCCACACTTCCTGCATTAGCAAAAGGGCAGACCGTGACCCTTAACTCCGCTACCCTTCTGACACCTGCCCGCGACCCATCCATGTGTCACGATCCGCACTTTGAAAAACCCTGCATATTATCCTTCATAATACCTTCAAGCCCCTTCCCAACAGTTGAAGTGAAGATTACAGATATACACTATGGTAGGTCACCTCTCAGCTGTTGGCATTTGTAGCTGTGATAGTATTGTGGCCACTTGACTTCTCAGATTGCCTTTCTAGATGGAAAACAAATATTAAGGGAGCTATTGCAAGCCCTTGTGCATAGCAAGGCAACTCAGACCTTGCAATCACTCATTGAAAAATTGTGAGCTCACTGAGAAAAGCTTTTGGACAGGAGTCAAATGATAACAACTCTGCTGTGAAGATAACGAAATGTGGACAATAATGTGAGTCGATTGCTTCATTCCAGTTTAAATATATCCAAGGTCTTTTGAATCTTCAAATTTTAAAAAATAAATCCAAGATGCTCAGTACAAAGTGTATCTCATCTGTACTAATTACTACCATACAGACCTTGTCCAGTGTGTTATGATCACACAAGCTCTTAATCTCATGTAACCACGAAGGTTGTTAAAGCATAGGCAGTCAATAATATCAATAGTGGGGACTTTCTTACTTTTCATTTATTTGTTTTCTATTAATAAACCAATACTGATGATGCACGAGGTTGTGTGATGTACATAACAACATTTTGTATTCATAAAATGTATCAATAGAGTAAAATCTCCCAAGGTTCTTTATAATTGCATTCTGAAAAAAAAATTGGCAGCGAGTCACATAGTAAGACTTTCGGGCAGATGAACAAAAGCTTGGTCAAAGAGGTAGATTGTAATGAATCTAACCATCTTCCTTTGACACTCATTATCATCACTGAATCCCCAACATCCAGGGTCTTACCATTGTCCAGAAATACAACTGGACTAACCACATAGGTACGGTGGCTAAAAGAGCAGGTTGGAGACTAAAGGTTCTGTGGCAAGTAATTCACCCACTGAATCCCCAAAGCCTGTCCACCATCTACACGCTACAAGTGCTTGGATGGTGCAGTTCCAACAACACTCAGGAAGTTTGACACCATTCAGGACAAAGCAGCCGGTTTGATTGGCATATCACCCACCATCTTCAACATTTAACCCCTCTACCGCTGACACAGTGGCAGCCGTGTGTGCCATCTACAAGATGCACTGCAGGAACTCACCAAAGCTCCTTCGAGAGCACCATGCAAACCCACAACCGCTACCATCTATAAGAACAAGGGCAGCAGACACATTGGAACGCCACCACCTGCAAGTTCCCCTCCAAGCCACACACTATCCAGATTTGACATCCTTCACCGTCACTGGGTCAATATGCTGGAACTCCTGTTCTGAAAGCACTGTGGATATTCCTACACCACAGGGACTGCTGCAGTTCAAGAAGGCATCTCACCACCATCTTCTCAAAGGTAACTGGTAATGAGCAATAAAATGCTGCTGCAGCCAGCGACACTTACATCCCATGCACAACTAAATTCCAAAAAAGCCTTAAAAGAGGAAATAGATAGGGAGGCAGGGAGGTTTAGGGATGAATTCCAGAGCTTAGGGCGTTGGCAACTGAAGGCACCGTGACCAATAATGGTGTGATTAAAATCGGGGATGCTCAAGAGGCCAATATTAGAGTAGTACAGGTATCTTGAATGTTTGTGAAATTGGAAAATACTACAGAGATAGGCTGCAGGATTCTCCGTCGGTAGGACCCTCCGCTTCGCCGGTAGCACACCTATGCCCACGGGTTTCCCGACGGCGTGGGGTGACCACAATGGGAAACCCCATTGGTTGGCTGCTAGGACGGAGAATCCTGCTGCTGGCAGGGGCATTCCGCGCCGATAAACAGGACTGGCAGGATGGAGAATCCCATCCAGGGAGTTGCAAAGCCATGGAGGGATTTGAAAATATGAATGACAATTTTGAAATCAAAGTGCTCTATTGCAATCAATGGAATTAAAATATCTGGATAAGTATGGAACTGATAGCCAATTCACTACCCGCAGTTTTGCACCAGCACCCAAGACAAATTTCTAGATGATAGTTGCAGTGATATGCCTGTAAGCAATATCATAGATGGCTGGTGTGTGACCTCCAACCAGTAGGTGGCGGTGCAGACACACCATGCAGTCTCAAGACAGTGGTCATGTGACCAAGGACTCCAATACCAGTGGGGGCATATCCAGCCATCATCAGAGGGTTGTAAGGGATGGTTGTAAGACATACAGGTGAACAGTCAGTCTAGGTGTAGTTCCAGAGGAGTACAAAGAAACTCCATGATAAATTGTTCTGTACAGATCGCTATCTTACCATGCGTGATTTAATAAAGATCCTGATTGGGACAAGAAAGGTGTTTGGTAGATTCCTTTGTAAGACATCGAAAGCCAAACACAACAATAGAGTTTAACACTGTCGTCATTTCCAGATGAGATAATATTTTTAATTTCTTCTGTGGAAGTGATATGTTAAAGATTCCAGCCTAACAATAACATTGTTGATGCGGCAGGAGGTAAGAAATAGGATGAGCAGCTCTAGGCCATTCAATAAGATCATGACAGACTTTTTACCTCCACTATATCTGACACTATCCCAATCCTTTGATTTCCTTAGGCACCACAAATATGTTGATCACTGGCTTGAATATGCTCAACGATGGAGCACCCACAGCTCTCTGGGTAGAGAATTCCAAAGATTCACGATCCTCAACATGAGGAAACTTCCTAAAGTTGTGTAATTTCAATAAGGAATTAGATATGGCTCTTGGGGCTAAAGGGATATGGAGGGGAAGGCAGGGTCAGGGTATTGGATTGAATTTGTTTATTGTCACATGTACCGAGGTACAGTGAAAAGTATTTTCCTGCGAGCAGCTCAACAGATCATTAAGTACATGGGAAGAAAAGGGAATAAAAGAAAATACATGAAAATACATAATAGAAAATACATAATAGGGCAACACAAGGTATACAATATAACTACATAAGCACTGGCATTGGATGAAGCATACAGGGTGTAGTGTTAATGAGGTCAATCCATAAGAGGGTCATTTAGGAGTCTGGTAACAGTGGGGAAGAAGCTGTTATTGAACCTGATGATCAGCCATGATCATAATGAATGGTGGACCAGGCTTGAAGGGTCGAGTGGCCTCCTCCTGCTTCAATTTTCTAGGTACGTTTCTATGTAAATGGAAAATCCCTTACCCTGAGATCAGGGGAAACAACCTCTCAGCTTATACTCTGTCAAATCCATTAAGCATTCAATGAGATTATTTTTCATTCTTAAAAATTCTAGGGAATATAGGCCTGATCTACTCCATCATTGTGCCGAGGAAAATTCCCTCTTCCCAGGAAACAGGCTGGTCAATCATTGTTGATGGAATGATTAAAATCAGGGTAAATATGCCCTTCTGGCTGCCCTCAAGGCACATTACTATTGCATAAGGAGATGGCTCAGCAAATCAGAACAAAATAATTTAACAGCTCCAGTTTCTCAGTGCCAACTGATTCCTTGCTTATAGGAGAAAGGTCCTATATTGAACAATACTGAGGCCCATTTCTTCCAAAACCAAATTCTGGTATGCCTGTATGTCATGCTTCGACAAGACATACATTTGGGGCAGAAGGGACTGGCATTGTGGGGTTTTGGGTAGACAACATCACCATGCCAGCTCTGCCTCTTTTACTGCTGCCAGCATGGAAGACACTCTTTCCTCCATTATCAACAGAAGCCGGAAAGGGCCGAAACCTGCTCTGGGCAGGTACAATCCCAAATTATTTCTCCACTCACTGGGATAACAACGTTTTGCCACCAGTGCCTGCAGAATTTGGGCTTGTGTCGATGTGCTGGTGGAGTGTCTCAACAAGTGTGTAAAATGGCTCTTGTATTCCTTTCTGTGCATAAAGGCATTCTGACAGCCCTACTCATGAGCACCTTCCCTGACATTGATTACCCTGAGGCTCAGGTGTCATAGCTGTGGGAGGCAGTGGTGTAGTGGTATTGCCACTGGACTTGCAAACCAGCAGCCCAGGGTAATGCTCTGGGAACCCGGGTTCAAATCCTGCCACTGCAGATGGTGAAATAGAATTCAATAAAAATCTGGAATTAAAAAGTCTAACATTGACTGTGAAACCATGAAACCATAGCCGATTGTTGTAAAAACCCACCTGGTCTTTAGGGAAGGAAATTTGCTGTCCTTAACTGGTCTGGCCTACATCTGACTCCAGACCCACGGCAATGACTCTTGACTGCCCCCTCAAAGGCAATTACAGATGTACAATAAATGATGGCCCAGCCAGCAATGGCCACATCCAATGAATAAAAAAGGAGGGTGGAGTTGTAAAGTTCCTTGCTATAAGTATCATCTGTATATATTTAGCATTCTTATCAGCACCTCCTGCTCAGATAGGGCATGGCAACTAAAATAACATGTCTCAAACTTGGTTCTTTCTAGAGAGTTTGGCAAGAAATAAATTTGCATTGCAGGGCAAGTGAAATAAGGTAATTACAGGTACTTAATGACAATAATTACCTGCCACTTACTGCTCCTTTGCCATGATATTATGATTCCCATGTCTGGACATTAGGGAGCATTTTTGCTCCCTATAGTATATGGAGGTATCTACATTTCATCTCCATGCTTGGTGAAGTCTGCTTTAGTACAAAGTGTGAATGATTCCACTTACCCTTGTGGATAGCATGTAGAGTCCTTAATACAGAACATATATTTACTTAATGACACCAATTATGCGGATTGGGAAACTTTGGTTCTTTGCTTTCATTTACGAGCAAGTTTTTTCATTTTCTTCATCAGATAAGGTCAACAAGTAAAAACCTGATTGCTTTATGCTTTGTTGTTTGTTTTGATTTCATGCCAGTCCTGCCTGTAGCTTCTATCATCTAAAACCACCAAAAGTAGATAAAACAGCAAGGAGTCAGTACTGTTATCCTGAACATTTCCATAGCCCCAGTATCCAATTAAGAATTGTTAGATTGCCCCCCCTCCCAGCTATTAAAGTGCGTGATGATAACTTCCTCTTCAGTTGAAGGCCTGAAGCCATTTATGTCTTCCTTACAAGTCTTAAAAAAGGATGAAGATGGCCAAAGGCAGATTTAAGATTTGATTTTAACTCTTCCATGGGATGTGAGTGCTGACATAATGTTGGTTCTTTATGCTGCTGTGGTGGTAGCACATTGATGAGACCGTGAGACTTGTGCGTTGAAGCATGAACACCTTTATTGGTCAGGATTAACTTATTATTGTTCCAAGTATGATCATGCTCATGGTCTTGCTCCACCAGGCAGACTTGCTGTTTACAGAGTGTTGCTTCTAGACTGTTCTCTAAGACAGTGTTTTTTAAACCTTTTAGCCCGGAACCCATTTTTACCAACCGGTCATCCTTCAGGACCCATGCCGGCCAGCCTTCACTTCCCACTGTGCCCGAACTTCGCGACGCACCATTTTCACTTACGGTACAGCACGGTAGCATGGTGGTTAGCACAATTGCTTCACAGCTCCAGGGTCCCAGGTTCGTTTCCCGGCTTGGGTCACTGTCTGTGTGGAGTCTGCACGTTCTCCCCGTGTGTGTGTGGGTTTCCTCCGGGTGCTCCGGTTTCCTCCCACAGTCCAAAGATGTGCAGGTGAGGTGGATTGGCCATGCTAAATTGCCCTTCGCGTCCAAAATCGCCCTCAGTGTTGGGTGGGGTGATTGGGTTGTGGGGATGGGGTGGGGGTGTGGGCTTGGGTCGGGTGCTCTTTCAAAGAGCTGGTGCAGACTCGATGGGCTGAATGGCCTCCTTCTGCACTGTAAATTCTATGATTCTATGATTTATGTGACAGGTGAGCCTGCTTGGTCTTCACCATTTCACTTGCTTTGTTATTCAATGTTACATTCAGCTGATGATTTAGGATCTCACTGCATCCGTTGAAAACAATAAAGAGGTTTGTCCTCGAACTCGGCATGTCTTTGAAGTTTTGAGGGTTTTAAACTTTCAGCTGCCAGTGCTTCCCTGCATATATTATTGTGTTCTGTACTCTGGGATAACACAGGCTGCAACTGGATGCAGCTTTAACCAAAAGATACTCCAGACCTTGAAGTTAGTTCAATCTGATTTATTGAACCAGTAGCACAGTTAGCACAGTTCTCTATGAGTTCGACTCTCTGCTAACCTAAGTGTGGTTACACTGTCTGACTGAACCAGACTAGCTCTTAGCCAAGTGCTGGAGGTGTGATACTGTACATACACCCTGACCCACTCTGTAGATGTTCATCAGTGGAAAGAGGCGGAGTGTGAGTGCCTCATGCCTTTTATAGTGAGATACCACCCCTGAGTGTCCTACCTGCTCATTGGTCGTGTCCTGTTCTCTGTGTTCATTAGCTGCCTGTCTGTATATCATTATCTGCATGTTAGCATATCATGACATATATCACACATGAACTTTGAATCCTGATTTGCAGTCGCACAATTAATACCTCAAATAATCACCTTTATGCTCTTTGTTCCTGTTTTCAGCGTCTTCTTCATGGGTTGTTTACCAGAGGCTCTGGAGTTCACACCAGCACTGCTGGCAGCTGCAAAATGGAGGAATCTCTCTTGCGTGCCCTGAACACGCGACGTCAGCGCACGGGGCGTGTGTCCTACTCTCTGCCGCCACTCCTGGCAGGAAGACTCCAGCGATTTTATAAATAATCTGCTCCTGGGTTAGCATGCTGATGACAAGAGGAGGTGTTCTGCCCTGCTGGGCTTCGGGCCTGCACACTGCTGAGGGGGCATGAATGTGCGGAATGGCCAGCATTTTGAAAGCCGGTAATGGCTGGCATTTTTAAAAGCTGGCCATGCCGTTGGGCACTTCTTTCCGCAATCGGGAACGCCGTGACGCATGGCCCCTGCGATCGGGAACGCATGGCCCGTGACCCTTCCAACACCTGCCCGTGACCCACCCGTGGGTCACGACCCTGGGTTTGAAAAGGACTGCTCGAAGAGCCTCATACCATGTCACTGTACACCTCACACCTTGGGCAGTGCCACTCTCTAGCCTCATGTTAACCCTTGTTCTGCCAAGCCCACGCACATTACCGAGCATGCAGGTACCTATCATCATAATGGTATGGCAAGGCCAACATTCATTGGCCCTAAATGCCCTTGAGAAGGTGCTGGTGAGCTGCCTTATTGAATTGCTGCTGTCCATGTGGTGTAGGTACACCCACTGTGCTGTCAGGAAGGGAGTTCCAGGATTTTTATCCAGCAACAGTGATATAGGTCCAGGTCAGGATGGTGTGTGGCTTGGAGGGGAACTTGCAAGTGGTGATGTTCCTGCGCATCTGCTGCCCTTGTTCTTCAAGGTGGCAGAGGTCACGTGTTTAGAAGATGTTGTTGAAGAAACCTTTAGGTTTAGATTTATTGTCACGTGTACCGAGGTAGTGAAAAGTATTGTTCTGTGAAAATCCAGTCAGATCGTACCATACATGAAAAACATGGGACATACAATAGATACACAATGTTAATAGACATTGGGTGAAGTATATGGAGTGCAGTGCTGCACAGTAGAGAAGATGCGTGGAGAGATCAGTTCAGTCCATAAGAGGGACTTTCAGGAGTCTGGTAGTAGCGGGGAAGAAGCTGTTTTTGAATCTTAGTTAGTGCGTGTTCTCAGACTTTTATATCTTCTGCCTGATGGAAGAGGTTTGAAGAGAGAATACCCCGGGTGAGAGGGGTCTTTGATTATGCTGCCCACTTTCCCAAGGCAGCGGGAGATATAGACAAAGTCAATGGATGGGAGGCGGGTTTGCATAATGGACTGGGCTGTGTTTGCAAATCTCTGTAGTTCCTTGCGATCTTGGGCTGAGTAGTTGCCATACCAGGCTGTGATCGAGCCAGATAGGATGCTTTCTATGGTGCATCTGTAAAAATTATAAGACTCAATGTAGACATGCCGAATTTCCTTAGTTTACTGAGGAAGTATAGGCGCTGTTGTGCTTTCTTGGTCAGAGTTTTGATGTGGGTGGACCAAGACAGATTGTTGGTGATGTGCACACCTTGGAATTTGAAGCTGTCAGCTATCTCCACCTCAGCACCATTGATGCAGGCAGGGGTGTGTTTGACACTTCGCTTCCTGACGTTGATGTCCATCTCCTTAGTTTTGCTGACATTGAGTGAAAGATTGTTGTTGTTACACCACTCCACCATGATCTCTATGTCCCTCCTGTGTTCTGGCCCAACTACAGGCGTACCATCAGCAGACTTGTAGGTAGAGTTGGAACCGAATTTTGCCACACAGTCATGTGTGTATGGGGAGTATAAGTGGGGCCTGAGTATGCTGACTTGCGGGGCCCCGGTATTGAGGACTATCGTGGAGGAAGTGTCATTGTTTTTCCTTACTGATTGTGGTCTACGGGTCAGGAAGGCAAGGATCCAGGAGGAGGCAAGTCCTGGGTTTTGGAGTTTGGATATGAGCTTGGCTGGGATTATGATGTTGAAAGCGGAGCTGTAGTCACTGAATAGGAGTCTGATGTAGGAGTCCTGTTGTTGATATGTTCCAGAGATAAGTGTAGGGCCAGGGAGATAGCGTCTGCTGTGGACCGTTTTTGGTGGTATGCGAATTGCAGTGCATCAAGGCATTCTGGGAGTATGGAGCTGATGCGTCTCATGACCAACTTCTCAAAGCACTTCATTATGATAGATGTCAAGGCGACTGGATGGTAGTCATTGAGGCATGTTGCCTGGTTATTCTTTGGTCGATATAATGGTGGTGTTCTTGAAGCAGGTGGGAACTTCGGAATGGAGTTGGGAGAGGTTGAAGATGTCCGCGAATACACCCGCCAGTTGGTCCGTGCAGGATCTGAGTGCGTGACCAGGGACTCCATCAGAACTCATTGCTTTCTGTGGGTTCACTTTCAAGAAGGCCGATCTGACTTTGGACGCTGTGACGGTAGATATGGGTGTGTCTGAGGCTGCGAGGGCAGTTGACAACAGTTCATGGTTTCCTGCTCGAAACAAGCATAGAATACATTGAGTTCATTGAGTTCTCTGGCAACATGTGCTCTGTTGCCAGAGATTCTACTCTGCTTTGCCTTGTAGCCTTTTGTGTTGCTGGTACGATCCTACAGGTCAGCTGGTGGATGGTACACAACAGCTGCCATTGCATCGATGGTGGTGGGAGTGAATTTCTGTGACGGTGGATGCGGGCTGATTTGCTCTGGATGCTTTTGAGCTTCCTGAGTATTGTCAGAGTTGCACTCATCTGGGCAAGTGGAGAATAAGCCATAAAACTCCTGACTTCGGCCTCTGACAAAATTATTAGCAAAAGAGCTAATGGGAAAATGAGGGCAACTTTTTTTTTAAAGCACAACTTTAGGATCAGCATACTTGTAATGGGCTGAATGGCCTCCTTTCATGTTGTGTGCTGATTCCATGACTGAAAAACTAGCCCAATGCTAGTAACAGATGACATGGGTACATAGGAACACAAGAGCAGGAGTAGACCATTCAGCCCATCGAGCCTGCTCCACCATTCAATACGATCATGGTTGATCATCCACTTCAATGCCTTTTTTCCATACTATCCCCATACCCATTTATTTCATTGATACTTAAAAATCTGTCAATCTCTGCTTTAAACATACTCAATGATTAAGCTTCCACAACCCTCTGGTGTAGAGAATTCAGAACCCTCTGAGTAAAAGAAAATCTCATTTCAATCCTAAGTGGCTTCCTCCTTATTCAAAAATGTGTTCCTTTGGTTCTGGATTCCCCAACTGGGGAAAACACCTTGGACGGGATTCTCTGTCCCCCAGCCCCTTTTTCCAGTGTGGGGCACCCCCACTGGCAGCAGGATTCTCCGTTACCGCAGCCGACCAATGGGGTTCCCCATTGTTACCCGCGGGCCTGGATGCGCTGCCGGCAAAGCGGAGGATCCCACCGATGGAGAATCCCGCAGCTTACCTGCATGTACCCGGTATATCCCTTTGATTATTTTGTGGGTTTCATGAAGGATACATTAATGCCTTCTTTCCCTCCAAGTGAAAGTGTGACTTATTCATAGGAAAGTTCCCTTGGATCCAAGCAACAAGTAGGGTTGGCATCAAAGATGACGTTGAACTCCTAATTTTAAATTTGCTTGTCCCTGACCCTGCTTGGCTATCCAAGTTTATTGGATGAGTTGATGCTCTCGCCTAGTGCCCTTGTGCCAGCCTTCAGCCCCTTTAAGGAAGGTAGTCAAAATGTGACAGTCCACATTGACTCATCTAGCTGCTTTTACTCTGATGTGTGATTCCACAGCAGTGAACCAAGAAGCAGGAAGTTAGCGTGTCCTATATCTATCCTGATTTGTCTACACAAAATATAAATACAACAATTTGATATAAAAATGCTTTTATTAGCAAAGACATGATAGAGAGATATGGCAATGTGCCATGCTTTGGCAGACTAAATAATTTTCTGTTGAAACCACAATGTATGTTTTAATATCTACAAGTTCAGGATTGTTAAACAATCTGTTATTGTCCCTATATTCAGCCTATTATGTGTGTATGGATAATAATGTAATTATCCCTTTGAGCGCTAACACTATGGTATCCGCTAATAGAATTTCCATCCATGAGACTTAAGATAAAGGTTTTAATTTCTGGTTGCATTTTGAGCAGTGAACACAGTTTCCAAAATTGAAAGATGCCCACGTAAATCATTGCTTCATCTTGGAAGGAGTGTTTGGGGCCTTAGACTGTGAGGAGAGGGCAGGTAAAGGGGCAGGCATTATAGGTGCTGTTTTGCATGGAAAGGTACCATGGGAAAGGGAGGGTGAGTTGGGGATGATTGAGGAGTGGGTTAGGGTATCACAGAGGAGTGGTCCCATCGGAATGCTGAATGGGGGGGTGGTAGATGCCTTCAGTGGTGGCATCACGATGGGGTTGGCAGAAATGGCAGAAAATGATACATTGAAATTAGAGATAGGTCAGGTGGACAGTGAGGAGGAGAGGAACCCTACTGTGGTTCTGGGAAGAGTGAGATTAGAGTGTGGGAAATATGGCAGACACACTTAAGGATCCTGTCAACTACGGCAGGGTGTCAGGTGGGTTGGATGAGGGTGAAGGCTATGTTCAGTTGAGAAAGAAAGAAGATATCTCAGAAACACACCAGCATTTCTGAAATGTCTTCTTTTTTACTCCTGTACAATAGAGAGACCAAACACAGATTGGGTGACTGCTTTGCAGAACATCTCTATCCAGTCCGCAACCCTTGAATTTCAATTCTCCGCCTTTCTCTCACACTGACATCTCTGTCCTTGGTCTGCTCCACTATTCAATGGAAACTCAACATAACCTTGAGGAACAGCAGGTCATCATTTGGTTAGGCACTTTAAAGTAAAATTAAGTAAAGTCACCATAGTCCCAGATGACCATCGGCTGCTTTCCCCTTTGAGAGAGAGCTGACTGGTGGTGATTTAACCTGAAGGTCACCGCACCTCAGGCGAGGGGCAAGATTGAGAAGGCAGGACCTTCAGGAATAACCTCAGCCTGTACGGGATTGAACCCGCGCTGTTGGCCTCGCTCTGCATCATGAATCAGCTGTCCAGCCAACTGAGGCACTTTATAGCCTTTCAGACTCCACACTGAGTGCAACAATTTCAGGCAGCAAACTGTGTTCTCCATTTCACATTTTCAGCAACTTTAAGCAATAATTAAACATTTTTCTGCTCTGTCATTTCTCCTGTTATCTCTTCGATTCTTAGTCACCATGGTTCGCATCCAGCTGTTCAGCAAGCATACCATCAGAACATAGAAACCAGTCCAGTTCAATAGCATCAAGCTTATCCCAGACCGCAGATAATACAGAGTGTGTCAATTCCCTCAATACAAATGATGTAGTTTGCAGGATTCAGCGGAGGAAGCTTGACTAGGTGTACTTTTGAGCAATGGTTCTTTATTGCTGTAGCATAGTGGAGTCAACTTCAAACTTGAGAAACTTCTTTGATTCCTCGCTTATCGACAAAATTAAATTAGATAATAAAGTTTAAACGAGAGGCTTTATTTTATGGGCTCCCATCCATAACCACTGGGTTTTTTGGTTTAGCCCAAACATCATTGAGAAAACTAAATACTTTTGCCAGATATACCACAGTTAATTTGGCCAACGGGTGAAAGCAGCCATCAAAAATGCACATTGTTTCTATTCAAGTAATCATCCAATGCCCTCTTTAATGCCTCGGTTGAACATGCCCCCACCACATTTCCAGGCAGTGCATTCCAGAGCCAAACCACTCGCTGTGTGCAAACAATTTCGCTCGGATCACATTTTCTTCTTTTGCAAATCAATTTAGATCTGTGTCCTCTTGTTCTTGATCCTTGTCCGAGGGGGAACAGTTTCTCTCTATCTACTCTATCCACCCCCCTCAAGATTTTGAACACCTCTATCAAATCTCCTCTTAGCCTTCTTCTCTCCAAGAAGAACAGTCCCAACCTCTCCAATCTATCCTCATAACTGAAGTTCCTCGTATCTGGAATCATTCTTGAAAACCTTTTCTGCACTTTCTGCAATCCTTTCACAACCTTCCTATAATGTGGTGTCCAGAGTTAGAACATAGAACAGTACAGCACAGAACAGGCCCTTCGGCCCTCGATGTTGTGCCGAGCAATGATCATCCCACTTAAACTCACGTAACCCGTATACCCGTAACCCAACAATCCCCCCATTAACCTTACACTACGGGCAATTTAGCATGGCCAATCCACCTAACCCGCACATCTTTGGACTGTTGTAGGCAATATTCCAGCTGAGGTCTAACTAGCGTCTTGTATAAGGTCAGCATAACCTCCTTATTCTTGTATTCTATGCCCCTATTAGTAAAGCCCAGAATAGTATATGCTTTATTAATTGTTTTCTCCACCTGTCCTGCCACCATCAATGATCTATGCTCATTTACTCCCAGGTCCCACTGCTGGGGCTGGTTTAGCTCACTGAGCTAAATCGCTGGCTTTTAAAGCAGACCAAGCAGGCCAGCAGCACAGTTCGATTCCTGTACCAGCCTCCCCGGACAGGCGCCGGAATATGGTGACTAGGGGCTTTTCACAGTAACTTCATTGAAGCCTACTCGTGGCAATAAGCGATTTTCATTTCATTTTCATTTTCATTTCCTGCACCCCTTTAAGAATTTTACCTCTTATTTTATATTGTCACACCATGTTCTTCCTTCCAAAATAGATTACCTCACTTCTCCACACTGAACTTCATCTGCCACCTATCTGACCACACCACCAACTTGTCTATGTAATTCTGAGGTTCTACACTGTCCTCTTCACAGATTACAAAACTTCCAAGTTTTGTGTCATTTGCAAACTTTAAAATTGCCCAGTGGTTCGTACAGCGCCGTGGTCCCAGGTTCGATCCTGGCTCTGGGTCACTGTCCGTATGGAGTTTGCGCATTCTCCCCATGTCTGCGTGGGTTTCGCCCCCACAACCCAAAAATGTGCAGAGTAGGTGGATTGGCCACACTAAATTGTCCGTTAATTGGAAAAAATAATAGGGTAATCTAAAAATTGTTTTTAAAACTTTAAAATTGCCCCTTGCACACCAAGATCTAGGTCATTGATATATATCAGGAAAATCAGGGGTTCTGACCCCTGAGGAACACTACTACAAACCTTCCTGCAGCTCTCAGTATATCCATTGACCATTACTCTCTGCTTCCTATTATTCAGCCAATTTTGTATCCACATTGTTACTGTCCCTTTTATTCCATCAGCTATAACTTTTCTCAGAAGTCTGTTGTGTGGCACTGTATTGAATGCCTTCTGAAAGTCCATGGACTTTCAACAGCATCACCCTCATCAACCCTTTCTGTTACCTGCTCAAAAAATTCCAGCAAGTAACTTAAACATGATTTCCCCTTTAGAAATCTGTGCTGGCTCTTTCTAATCAACCCACATTTTTTCCATGTGACTACTAATTCTATCTTGAATAATTGTTTCTGGAAGCTTGCCTCTACTGATGTTAAACTGACTGGTCTGTATTTGCTGGGGCTACCCTCACAACTTTCTTTTGTAACATTAGCAATTCGCCCAGTCCTGTGGCACCTCCCGAGTCCAGAGAAGACTGGAGATTAGGGCTAGTGCCCCTGCAATTTCCATTCTCGCTTCCTTCCATATCCTTGGATGCACCTCATCTGGTCCAGGTGCCTTGTCAATTTTCAGTACTGATAGCCTGTCCAACACTTACTTCCTCCTTATCAAATTTGAACCCTGCGAGGGAAGGAATTTCCTCATTTTAAGTTTTAAGTAAGTTATATTTGTGGTGTGGGTGTTAGGAATAAGCTACAGCATTAGGTTTCATTTATATTTCTGTATTAGTGTGTTAAGAGGAACCAGAGTGTTGGTTTTTCTTTAAAACATTGCCTGTAAATCTGGGGAGGTTTGTTTGTATATCTAGATTTTAATGAGGTTTTACAACTCTTGTAGGGAAGTTATAATATACACAAAAAGTAGAAGAGTGTTCTTTCTTAGCAACAGGATAATCACGGACACAGGGAAAAACAGAAAGCAGTTTAGTTCACTTGGAAGCTGTCATAATATACAGGCAGTGATTGACACACAGGATGACCAGTGAGCACACAGAACAGAGCAGCCAATCACCAGACAGGACACAACCACTATAAAGCCAGAGGGCACCAGTTTTCCTGCTCTCTCGGCATCCAGTCTCTGAGACAGTCAGAGGTCGTGAGCAGCAGCTAGTACAAAGACCATGTGGTAGTCCGTTAGTCTGGTTAGGTTAGTCTCAGGTCTCCAGTCAAGTCAGCATAGTGTCAACCCACAGTTAAGCATGTATTATAGTTAGTTGTTCCAGTGCAAAGAACTGTCCTCGACCGAGTGTTGCAGACTGGCACATTCCAAGGCCCAGGACTACGTGCTGAGGGACGCACTCAAGCTTGGGGCAGCTGCTGCCAAGAGCGCAATGGGGAAAGACCACTGTGTAAGGTCTTACCAGCAAATGTACACCGAGGGGTTGGTAACAGTGTAAAACCCCTCGGCCCGGGTCTTCAATACCACAATGTACGAAAGAAACAAAGCAATGTAAATATTTAAGAAAGAACTGTAAATTAAAGTAGGATACGTGTGTAACGTTATCCCAATTAAATTGAAGAAAGACAAATGAATGTAACCCGGATGGAAATACACAGTCAAGACAATTTGAAATGTTCTGTAAAGTTTATGATAAATTTTATGAATAAAGTATATTTTTTTGAAAAAAAAATAGTTAGTTGTTCAATAACATCGTGTTGCATCTCATCAAGTGTTGGAAACCTGTTTCTCTCTACACTGCATCAAACGCAGTCCACATAGACCCAGATTGCCCAACACATCAGAAGCAGGTTCCAGCAAGAGCTGTCCAAGTGTAAGCAGAGTTTGGGAGGGAATTTCGAGGGGAGTTCTTTGCTGGTGGAGATTGGAAACCCTTGTGTAAAACATAAGAGTTCCAGTGGGACAGTTGACAAACAGTCTGACAAGCATCTGAGGGGAGTTGCTTTGAGTGGCATCTGTCATTTTGTTTCAGAGTGTGGTGTATCTGAGATAGGTCACATATTAGTACAGGGTATGTAAACCTATTGTGAACATTAAAGTATAAGTTACACTTTGTAATTTGTGTTATCCTTATGAATCTGTATATATCTGTAAATGTATAGTTGGAGTGAAGGTGTAGTGTAATATTGTTCACATTTTCTTGTTTAATAAATGTTTTGTTAAAAGTTCATTAGCAAACTCCTGTGACTTTTTTCAGTAACTGCCCTGGTTGGGCACGGGGATATGCATTATGCTAACATATCGGCCTTCCAGCCCTTGCAGACAAGGGATATTGGAATACAACCAGCAATAGTGGCCTTTGCCCTAGTCATCGCAACCCTGAGGGTGCACTGCGGCTATACGAGTTGGAGCTACTCGAGGTGGATGAAGCTGCAGCAGTGGAACCTGCCCCAGAGGAACAGGAGCCAGCTGTGGAGAGCCGTCCGTCCAACAGGCCCCTTCCACAAACATTCAAACTCTCCACCACTGACAAACAATGGCAGCCGTGTGTACCATCTACAAGATATACTGCAGTAACTCACTACGGTTCCTTAGACAGCACCTCCCAAACCCATGGCCAGTACCCTCTAGAAGGACAAGAGCAGCAGATACCTGGGAACACCACCACCTGGAGGATCCCCTCCAGGTCACTCACCATCCTGACTAGAGGGTGGACAATAAGCCCACATCCCGTAAATACATTTAAAAAAAGTAGGAGGTGCAATGGAGGTGCTGCATGAGACCTCATGTGTACTGGTAACGGCTGTCATTCGAGGGCATGCCAGATCGGGCATGCCGTCGAAGATTCTGGCTGAGCAGGGGGACAGTTCGACATATTTGCCAGATCATGGTGCACCTGGCACTGCAGGGGTATGGGGGAGGACACCCACTCGCAGTGGCCGTCAAGGTGAAGGTCACCCTGAACCTCTATGCCACGGGGTCCTTCCAGGCACCGAGTGGGGGCCTGGCCAGAATCTCACAGAGCTCGGTGCACAGGTGCATCCACGCCATCACGCAGATCCTATATGCCCAGTTGGCACAATACATCAAATTCAATGTGGACCGAGCCCACCAGGATGCCCGGGCAGCGGGGTTTGCCGCCATCGCTGAGATTCCCAGGGTCCAGGGGGTAATCGACAGGATGCATATAGCCTCACGGGAACCAGGCCAATCTTCACAAACTGAAAGGCGCCCCACTCGATGAACATGCAGCTGGTGTGTGACCATCAACTGTGCATTATGTACGTCTGAGCCCGATACCTGGGCAGTGTGCACGACGCATTCATCCTGGCACACTCCTCGATTCCAGGCCTCTTTGAGGTGCACCCCCAGGTGAGGGGCTGGCTTCCGGGCGACGGGGGCTAACCACTGCAGTCGTGGCTGATGATACCTATCCACAGCTCACAAACTGACATGGAGACCCGCTACAACGACGCCCATGCCGCGACCGGGGATATGATCGAATGGTGCTTCGGCATCCTGAGGATGCAGTTTAGGTGCCAGTCTAGCGCTAAGAACCGTCTCCCACATCGTGGTAGCCTATGGGGTGATGTGCTGGTGGAGGAGGGTGAATGCCGGTCCACGTCCAATGATAAGGATGCGGGGGAGGGCAAGGGTGGACAGGACAAAGAAAGCTACAGCATAGGAACAGGCCCTTCGGCCCTCCAAGTCTGCGCCAACCATGCTGCCCATATGAACTAAAATCTTCGACACTTCCATATCCATCTATTCCCATCCTATTTGTGTATTTGTCAAGATGCCCCTTAAACGTCACTATCGTCCCTGCTTCCACCACCTCCTCCGGCAGCGAATTTCAGGCACCCACTACCCTCTGTGCAAAAAAACGTGCCTCGTACATCTCCTCTAAATCTTGCCCTTCACCCTTAAACCTATGCCCCCTAGTAATTGATCCCTCTACCCTGGGAAAAAGTCTCTGACTATCCACCCTGGCTAAGCCCCTCATAATTTTGTAGACCTCTATCAGGTCGCCCCTCAGCCTCCATTGTTCCAGTGAGAACAAACCAAGTATATTCAGCCTCTCCTCGTAGCTAATGCCCTCCATACCAGGCAACATCCTGGTAAATCTCTTCTGCGCCCTCTCTAAAGCCTCCACATCCTTCTGGTCGTGTGGTGACCAGAATTGAACATTATATTTCAAGTGTGGCCTAACTAAGCTGCATCATGACTTGCCAATTTTTATACTCAATGCCCCGGCCAATGAAGGCAAGCATGCCGTATGCCTTCTTGACTACTTTCTCCACCTGTGTTGATCCTTTCAGTGACCTGTGGACCTGTACACCTGGATCTCTCTGACTGTCAATACTCTTGAGGGTTCTACCATTCAATGTATCTTCCCTACCTGTATTAGATCTTCCAAAATGCATTACCTCACATTTGTCCGGATTAAACTCCATCTGCCATCTCTCCACCCAAGTCTCCGAACCATCTAAATCCTGCTGTATTCTCTGATAGTCCTCATCGCTATCCGCAATTCCACCAACCTTTGCGTCGTCCACAAACGTACTAATTAGATCACTTACATTTTCCTCCAAATCATTTATATATGCTACAAACAGCAAAGATACCAGCACTGATCCCTGTGGAACACCACGAGTCACAGCCCTCCAATCAGAAAAGCACCCTTCCATTGCTACTCTCTGCCTTCTATGACCTAGCCAATTCGGTATCCACCTTGCCAGCTCACCCCTGATCCCGTGTGACTTCACCTTTTGTACCAGTCTGCCATGAGGGACCTTGTCAAAGGCCTTACTGAAGTCCATATAGACAACATCCACTGCGCTACCTGCATCAATCATTTTTGTCACCTCGAAAAACTCTATCAAGTGAGTGAGACACGACCTCCCCTTCACAAAACCGTGCTGCTTCTCGCTAATACATCCACTTGCTTCCAAATGGGACTAGATCCTGTCTCGAAGAATTCTCTCCCGTAATTTCCCGATCACTGATGTAAGGCTCACCGGCCTGTAGTTCCCTGAATTATCCTTGCTACCCTTCTTAAACAAAGGAACAACATTGGCTATTCTCCCGTCCTCCGGGACATCACCTGAAGACAGTGAGGATCCAAAGATTTCTGTCAAGGCCTCAGCAATTTCCTCTCGAGCCTCCTTCAGTATTCTGGGGTAGATCCCATCAGGCCCTGGGGACTTATCTACCTTAATCTTTTTTCAAGACGCCCAACACCTCATCTTTTTGTATCTCAATGTCACCCAGGCTATATATACACCCTTCTCTGGACTCAACAGTCACCAATTCCTTCTCTTTGTTGAATACTGATGCAAAGTATTAATTTAGTACCTTGCCCATTTCCTCAGGCTCCACACATAGATTCCCTTGCCTATCCTTCAGTGGGCCAACCCTTTCCCTGGCTACCCTCTTCCTTTTAATATATGTGTGAAAAGGCTTGGGATTTTCCTTAACCCTATTTGCCAATGACTTTTCGTGACCCTTTTTAGCCCTCCTGACTCCTTGCTTAAGCTCCTTCCTACTTTCCTTATACTCCACACAGGCTTCGTCTGTTCCCAGCCTTCTAGCCCTGACAAATGCCTCCTTTTTCTTTTTGACGAGGCCTACAATATCTCTCGTTATCCAAGGTTCCCGAAATTTGTCGTATTTATCCTTCTTCCTCACAGGAACATGCCAGTCCTGAATTCCTTTCAACTGACATTTGAAAGCCTCCCACAGGTCAGATGTTGATGTACCCTCTAACATCCGCCCCCAATCTCGGTTCTTCAGTTCCCGCCTAATATTGTTATAATTAGCCTTCCCCAATTTAGCACATTCACCCAAGGACCACTCTTATCCTTGTCCACCAGCACTTTTAAAACTTACTGAATTGTGGTCACTGTTCCCGAAATGCTCCCCTACTGAAATTTCTACCACCTGGCCGGGCTCATTCCCCAATACCAGTTCCAATACAGCCCCTTCCCTAGTTTGACTATCTACATATTGTTTTAAGAAGCCCTCCTGGATGCTCCTTACAAACTCTGCCCCGTCCAGGCCCCTAGCACTAAGTGAGTCCCAGTCAATATTGAGGAAGTTGAAGTCTTCCATCCCAACAACCCTGTTGCTTTTACTCCTTTCCAAAATCTGTCCACCTATCTGCTCCTCTATCTCCCACTGGCTGTTGGGAGGCCTGTAGTAAACCCCCAACATTGTGGCTGCACCCATCTTATTCCTGATCTCTACCCATATAGCCTCACTGCCCTCTGAGGTGTCCTCCCGCAGTACAGCTGTGATATTATCCCTAACCAGTTACGCAACTCCTCCACCCCTTTTACATCCCCCTCTATCCTGCCTGAAACATCTAAATCCTGAAACATTTAGCTGCCAATCCTGTCCTTCACTTAACCAGGTCTCTGTAATGGCAACAACATCATAGTACCAAGCACTAATCCAAGCTCTGAGTTCATCTGCCTTACCCGTAATACTTCTTGCATTAAAACATATGCACTTCAGGCCACCAGTCCTGCTGTTTTCAGCAACATCTCCCTGTCTGCTCTTACTCAGAGCCATACTGGCCCTATTTCCTAGTTCTCCCTCAATTTTTTCACCTTCTGACCTATTGCTCCGGTACCCACCCCTCTGCTGTACTAGTTTAAACCCTCCCGTGTGACACTAGCAAACCTCACGGCCGGGATATTCATGCCTCTCCAGTTTAGATGCAACCTGTCCTTCTTATACAGGTCACACCTGTCCTGGAAGAGCTCCCAGTGGTCCAGATAACGTAAACCCTCTCTCCTACACCAGCTGTTTAGCCACATGTTTAGCTGCTCTATTTTCCTATTTCTAGCCTCACTGGCACGTGGCACAGGGAGTAATCCCGTGATTGCAACCCTAGAGGTCCTGTCTTTTAACTTTCTGCCTAGCTCCCTGAACTCCTGCTGCAGGACCTCATCCCCCATTCCTGCCTATGTCGTTCATACTAATATACCACAGCCTCTGCCTGTTTGCCCTTCCCTTTCAGGATGCCCACTACCTGTTCTGAAACATCCTGGCACCAGGGAGGCAACATACCATCCTGGAGTCTCTTTCACGTCCACAGAAGCACCTATCTATGCCCCTGAGTGTAGAGTCCACTATGACTATTGCTCTTCTGCGCTTTGACCCTCACTGCTGAACATCAGAGCCAGCCGTGGTGCCACTGCTCTGGCTGCTGTTGTTTTCCCCTGATAGGCTTCCCCCCCCCCCCCCCCCCCCCCCCCGACAGTATCCAAAGGGGTATACCCGTTCGAGAGGGGGACAACCACAGGGGATTCCTGCACTGACTGCCTGCCCCTTCTGGTGGTCACCCATTTCTCTGCCTGCACCTTGGGTGTGACCATATCTCTATAATTCCTATCTATGATGCTTTCCCCCACCTGCATGCTCCTAAGTGCATCCAATTGCTGCTCCAACCAAACCACGCAGTCTGTGAGGAGCTGCCATTGGTTACACTTGCTGCAGATGTAGTCGATTGGAACACGGGAAGCGTCACAGATCTGCGACATCTCACAGTTGGAGCACTGCACCCTGCTGAGTGACATTTAAGCACTAGTTAATTAATTTGAAATAAACACTTGAATTATTGTTTGATTGAGTTACAATTAACTGTATGGCCCTGACGCTAGATTTTTACAGAAAAATTAAATGCTAAATACTGATCTCTGCCCAGGCAGACATGGGGCCCAAGCAGACATGGGAGGCCGCATAACGTGTGCGCCATGGCTAACGTGGACGGGACACTCGGACCACCTCCATGTTCACCAATATGGGTGGGGGGGACCAGCCAGGGGCACGAACACCACATCGTACTCCCACCATCGCCTCCCCACCCCCCAGCCATCTGCAACTCCCCCGTAATACATACCTCCTGCACTATGGGGTTGGGCCCTGCTTTGGCAGAAACAGTGGGTCTGGTCCATGGGATGGAGGATGATGACAACTCGCTTTGCGATGAACTCTGGCGTGCCACATTGTTTGACAATGTCTGACTCCTGCCCACGGTAGCACTTTCCACCATCTACCTGGATGATCCCTGCATCAGGGTGTTGTGGGGTTGGTGGTGGGAGTGGGCGTTGGTGGTGGTTGTGCCGGCGGTGTGGGAATGGTGCTAACCACTGTGCAACCTTGCCTAGGATCATATCTTCCTCCCATTCCTTGTCCTGACCAAGGGGACACTGAGCAAGATGAGCAAGAACTCCATTTCTCCTGGTAACTCAAATAAGATGGAGGACCACAGCCCTTATTCTTTTTAGAAGCTTTTGACAAAGTGCCCAGGAAGTCTGCCATCAGAGATCATCTTCACAGCTCTAGCAGCATTGTGCATGAAATAATTAACACTAGAAATTCACATCGACACCTCATTTACTCCCAAACAGTTGATCACTGTTAGGAGAGGGCATCAGGACAAGTGCTGTCCAATGAAATTCCATGTAGTCTCCTTCATGCCTGTGGTAGGCATTTTGAATGTCACTCATCACCTTAATGAGCCTCCAGGTAGTCATTCCTACCACAGGCTCCGGCTCTTTATTAAGATGGCACCTAACACTCTAACCAGCTTAAGACCTCACTTTGTCCATTTTGGAGGCATTTTAATGCCTGAACTTGTTGTCGGAAATCACACACACATCGTGTTCGCAATAATTGCTTTTCCCCATGAAAATATTGTGTGGAAACTTTGTGTTTAATAAACAGACAGGATGTTAATTCTTTTTTTTATTTAAAGCTGATTTACTGGCTTCCTCAAAGTCCTGATTGAGGAACTCCAGAATTAGCCTAAAGGAACCCTAGCAAATTGAAGTCAACGGGAATCAGGGGAAAACTGTCCACTGATTGGATTCGTACTTTGCACAAAGGAAAATGGCTGTTGGAAGCCAATTATCTCCGTCCTGGGGCATCACTGCAGGAGTTCCTCAGGATAGTGTCCAAGGCCCAACTATCTCCAGCTGCTTCATCAATGACCTTCCCTTCATCACAAGGTCAGAAGTGGGGGATGTTTCTGTTGTTTGCAATGTACAGTCCCATTCGCAACTCCTCAGTAACTGAAGTAGTCATGTCCACATGCAGAATGACGTGGACAAGATTCAGGCTTGGGCTAACAAGTGGAAGTGACATCCATGCCACACCACACAAGTGCCAGGCAATGACAATCTCCAACAAGAGAAAATCAAATCACTGCCCCTTCACATTCAATGACATTACCCTTGACGGTTGCGACAAGGCCAAGTCAGAGGCTGGGAATTCTGGGGCAAGTAACCTCACCTCCTGAATTCCCAAAGCCTGTCCAACATCGACAAGAAACAAGTCGTGATTGTGATTGAATGCAGTTCACTTGGCCAGATGAGTGTGGCTCCAACAACACACAGGAATCTTGACACCATCCAGGACAAAGCAGCCCACTTGATCGGCGTCCCATCCACCAACCTAAACATTCATGCTGTCCACCACTAATGCACACTGGCAGCAATGTGTAACATAACTCACCAAGGCTCCACTGACAACATCTGTCAAACTTCTGACCTCAACCACCAACAAAGACAACTAGGAACACCAAACCCTGCAAGGAAACGCTGACGCCTGCAGCTGCTCCTCCAAGCCTCACATCATCCTGACTTGAAACTATATCGCCGTTCCTTCACTGTCACGAGGGCACTACGTCAAGTCCTGGAGCTCCCTTCCCAACAGCACTGTGGGTGTACCTACACCACATGAACTGCAGCGGTTCAAGGTGACAACTCACCACCTCCATCCCAAGAGCAGGGATGGGCAAGAAATATTGGCCTTTCCAGTGATGTCCACATCCCATGACAGAATAAAAGAAGTATGTCAACAAGAAGTGGGCTTCCTCATGCTCGGATAGTGGTGCCAGGTTTGCCTTCTTGATTTAAAACCTGCACTACAGACAAGTGCTGCATCTAGTAATGTAGAACTGGTAAATGTCAGCATAGGTAAATCTGAATGTCAATATGGCCAAGCCTCGTATCAGCTGCAGCCTATTTCACACTGAAGCAATGTTTCATCCAGGTTCAGATATCAACATTGAGCCTTAGTGAAGAAATGGCTTCTCCGCTGCAGAAACCTAACAAAGTGTGGAAAGTGCACGAGCATCATTTCATAGGTCCACAAGCCTTCATAAAAAAATAAAACACATGTTTAATATTTGTGGAGTATTAAACTTGAAACTTACATGAAATATATAAGAAAACGCAATACATTGAGCAAAAGGAATTTAACTGAAGTTAAATATTCACATTTTGGGAGCCTGATTTATCCGTTATGCCAATTCTATTCGCAATTTTTACTTAGTTTTACACAAATTAAAATTAGTTGTGTTTTCACATTCAACATATTTTCAAAACTCCTCAGGATTAGGAAAGCAGGAGAAAGTGCTTTTGAGGATGTTAGACGGCAGAATAATTATTTTTAAGTGCCGCGGATGCTCAGTCCTGGAAAGATCCAAAGGACCGAACCCCTAAATTTTAACCAGTTGTGCCTTGATTTCATTATCTCCAACCAGTCACTGCCCTTTTTGTGGAACTGAGGGCTTCGGCCAGGGATCGTTCTAGGTTAATTACTGTCAAACTCTGGATCTGACAACAATGACATTCAGTCAAGCAGGTGTACTGTACCACCAACCCATCAGCACCGGAAATTCACACCAATCTTCTTTTTTATAATAATCTTTATTAGTGTCACAAGTAGGGGCGGCACGTGGTGCAGTGGTTAGCACTGGGACTGCAGCGCTGAGGACCCGGGTTCAAATCTCGGCCCTGGCTCACTGTCCGTGTGGGGTTTGCACGTTCTCCCCGTGTCTGCGCGGGTTTCACCCCCACAACCCAAAGATGTGCAGGTTCGGTGGATTGGCCACGCTAAATTGCCCCTTATTTGGAAAAAAAAATTGGGCAATCTAAATTTTTTTAAAAATGAGTGTCACAACTAGGTTTACATTAACACTGCAATGAAGTTACTGTGAAAATCCCCTAGTTGCCACACTCCGGCGCCTGTTCGGGTACACTGAGGGAGAATTCAGAATGTCCAATTCACCTAACAGCATGTCTTTTGGGACTTGTGGGAGGAAACCGGAGCACCCGGAGTAAACCTACGCAGGAGGAGAACGTGCAGACTCCGCACAGACAGTGACCCAAGTCGGGAATCGACCTGTTGCTGTGAAGCAACAGTGCTAACCGCTTTGCTACCGTGATGGTGGTCTCTCCTCTTCATATTGTGTAGATCTGCAGACTTGCAAAGAGCTATTTTTCAACTGATGTTGCCTCATTGATAAATAAATCAAAACACCAAGGATCTTTGGTATCAACAACTTGACGTTTGTCCATGAAAACATGGACAACCTTCATATTTGGCTTCTGCGGCTCTAGTCTAAGGTATGTAATTCTGTGGCCCAGGAAGATAGAAGCTTTAATGTTCTGCTGGGTAGCTGATAATGTCACTGGACTAGTAATACAGAGGACAAGGCAAATGATCTGTGGGCAGGACAAAAGTTCAAACCCCACTATTTCAACTGGTGGAATTTAAATTTAATTAATAAAGTCGGGAGTAATAAATAAATCTCAGTAATCTGACCATTGATTGTTGGAAAAACCCATCTGGTTCATATCGGGAAGGAAATCTGCCTTCTTTACCTGGTCTGGCCTGTATGTGATTCCAGACCCATAGCAATGTGGTTGATTCTTAACTGCCCACTGAAATAACCTAGCAAGCCACTCAGCTCAAGGCAATTACAAAGTTTGGCCACATGCCATGAAATCTTTTTTTTAAACTACTTTTCTTCGGTATTCACAATTTGCAAAGCATGAAGAGAAATAGATTGAGAATTTCAATTGTGCCCCAAATCATGTGCTGCATAAGACAGGCGCATATTTAGTGAGGTTTTCAGAGGCGGACATGTCCCATGACCACAGTTGTCTTGGCTCTTACCGTCACGGAAAACAAATCACTAAGCTCAGAGAGATAATCTTTATAACTGAGTTTCTGTGTGGGCAACTAGAGCAGCATCATCGGGGAGAGGAATTCTCTGATCAGCATGTGAGGCCTTTTTGTCTTCGCTTTCTGTTTGTTCACACTCATCAAATAGAGGCAGCTTCATTGGCTCAGGCACATGTAATGGATGGAAGATGGGCGCATACCCAAGGGCTATCTATATGGTGGGTAGCTGGAGCTAGTTGGTCAGTTGGATCAGTTGGATGCCACTTCAAGGATGCTTGCGAGCGTGGCCTGAAGGCCCTACATTTCGATTACCGCTCCTGGAAGCCACTAGCTGCCAACGGAAGAGCATGGCGACATCGCCTGTGGGTTGGCGCGCACTGTCACGATAACCAGTGGCTAGGGCGGCTTTGGTGACAGAAGGCAATGCTGAGAACAACAACCCACATATGCCACTAGATAGCTTCATGTGCGACACGTGAGGCAGGACCTGTCGCCCAAGGACTGCCCTCTTCAGCCATCATTAAAGGTTCGCCAAATGAAGGCAGCCCATCCGAAATTGATTTGTTTGCTGCCTGACCATTATCTTTTGCAAATAGAAGAAATGAGGTTTCCATTGATTCCGCCACACAGTCTGAATGCTTATGGGAGTGCGTATTCCCAGTATGGTTGAGAGCGTGCACATGTCACTCTATTTGTTCCTGAAATGTCAGCGATTCTGTACATCAACTCTCCCCATTGTTAGTTTTGGAACTGTATTTTTCTTTGAATGTTTCACGACATTGATGAGGTCACAAACTAAAGAAATTATCATATTAAAATTCCCCCCCCCCCCCCCCCCCCCACCAAACCCCAACGCCAGCAAGTACAATCTTGTTATCTTCAGCAGACGCAATTATGAGGCCCATGGGGGTTGAATGGCTGGCTGCTGTAAAACAGACAGACTTTCAACTGCAGATAATTTCACAGCTCTGACCAGGCGATACAGGGGAAGTGCTAAGAGCCAGTCCACACATCCAATCGCAACTCAGCATCTTTGTAGCGGCACAGATAATTTGTTATCACTGCTGCAGACTGCCCCAGAGCTGAGAGCATCGAAGATAGAGAAGCTAGGGGAACTTTTTTGGAGAACAAAACGGAGGCAAAAGCATGTGTAGATAAGATATTTAAATGATATCTATTCATATCACTGGTGGGCTTGAGACCTAGGAACCGCATACATTTGGAAATAAGATGCAGAGATAGTAAGTTATAGGGCCATGCAGATCAAAGTCTGGTTTATATGAAGGGGACTTTCCCGCAGACCTGTCCACGTTTTGCCGCAAAAACCCCTAGCTTTCAATTCTCTTGTTGCCAGCAAATTAAACGTTTTCACTGTTAGCAAATGTGCGGTTCCTTTCCCCAACAGAAGGTTGTGGGTGGGTTTATGACATGCGAGTGTGACGGCTTCCATGGTCGAATAGTCAACCCCATGGAGCTGTCTGGCGTCAAGCCCAGGACTTGCCGCTTTGCGGAATGAGAGGGCAGCCGGCGGTTCGAGACCAGCAGGAGCCTTCAGGAGATAAGGGGGTAGATGTTGCATTGAGCGCTGACGATTTTTATTCCTAATGGCCCCAGTTGCTCGGTGTTATCTCCAAGGGTCAAATGGGGGAATTCAGCAAAGTTCTGTTCGCAGCAGCAGCACCTTCGTGGCCGCTGAAACACTTCGGGACGGCCTGAGAAGGCGCTACATAAATGCAAGTCCGTCCTTGTTGTTCTCCCCGCCCCGATGCCAGTGAGGCTGACATTCAGCACTGAACCGGCCGGCCCCTGAAACGTTAACGTGTGTGTGTGTGTCCGTACACACTGACTGACAGGCTGGATCTCTGCTGCTGCTGCTCTGTTTGCATTGCATTCCCAACTCTGCGGCATTTTACTGCACCGCCTGTAGCTTCTGTTGATGTTTCACGAAAAGAGGGATTGGGAGGAGTGACTCTGGCAGCTTCCTGTTCAAAACAGTGACAGCCCCGCACAGCCGGCACAAAGTGGGAAATAACAATCTTCAGCACCATGTGGCTGCTTCACCCTGCACTGTGCTGGGGTCAATGCTACTCACAGCCCGCCACTGACAGCAGCATCAATGATCTTCCACGTGTCAACCATCTGGTGGCTTCGCGACATGACCCCAGCAGGCCAAAGGGTAGAACAGCAGATCATTAACTGCAAAGGTGCTAACTCTTCCGCCTGATATCACTAAAGACAGGCGTAACCCACACTGCGTGCCCGTGGATGCAACATATTTGGGAACAATTAATGGGCAGCACAAGTGCCAGGGTCCCAGTTTCGATTCCCGGTTTGGGTCAGTGTGTGGAGTCTGCACGTTCTCCCGTGTTTGCGTGGGTTTCCTCTTGAGTGTTCCAGTTCCCTCCCACAGCAGGTTAGGTGGATTGGCCATGCTAAATCGGAGGGGTTATTGGGTCACGGGGATAGGGTGGAAGTGAGGGCTTAAGTGGGTCAGTGCAGACTCGATGGGCCGAATGGCCTCCTTCTGCACCGATATTCTATGTTCAATCTGCAACAGCAATGACAAACTAAGCATTCAATTCATGCATTGGTATTCCTGAGCACTTTTTATTCCAACTCTCCCCCAACTATCCTTATTTTTTATACCAAAGCAGCCCAGCCCACTCCAGCTGGGCTGAAACAGGCTTAGTTATGTCCCCACCCCCCCCAAATCCCAGTCTAAACTGCTAAACTACAGGTATAATTCCTACAGATTCGTCCCGAATCCTTCGTTTTATTTTAAACGGGGATTATTAATGGGATACATGTCCCTTTGCTGTAAGATAGTGCTTAACAGAGACCTAACTGATCAGGAAAATTGTCAGGGGGTCATTTTTAATCCATTCAGCGGCATCAATGATCTGCCACGTGTGAACCATCTGGTGGCTTTGCTACTCGCTACATGACCCCAGCAGGCCAAAGGGTAGAACAGCAGATCATTAACTGTAAAGGTGCTATTCTTCCTTTTATATTCTTCCTTTTGTTTGTTGATTACTCTCTTCCCCACCGGCCAGCGTGCGAAAGATAAAACTTTAAGCTTTGCCAACTTGTTTGATTGTGTGAGTCTCTCGGGACGTGGCTCTTGGTGACTAAGGTGGTGGAAGTCAGTCTGCCGAGAGGAGAGATTGGGGAGGGAGGCTTTCACCCAAGCTCAAAGCTGCAGGTGAATGGTGCTTCTGATGAGAGTGTGTGTGTGTTTGGGGGGGGGGGGGGGGGGGGTGAAGCACACAAACAACAAACACGCAACATGCATGCACAACACACAAACATATGCAACACTTTATACCTGCAACACATAGACGCGCAACATGCATGTTCAGACATGCAGGAATTGAATGACTTGTGAAGTGTCTGAATGAAAATGAAACTATAGTTAAATGAGTGGAGTGATATTTAGATAGCCCGCTTTTCTCTTCCCGCCTGTCCCTTTTATCCTGAAGTTTCTGCCAATTCCACCACTTCCATTTCTATCGTGCTTACTCCGCACAGCCTTGGCTACACATGTTCTTTGTGTCTTCCAAATGTCCTTATCTCAATATTTATCTCCTATTGGCTCGTGCGAATATCGCTTCAGACTTTTATCCATTTCTTATTTTCCAAACAAACGCAGGCTTGTTTTATTTTCCTCCTCGCGTGTGTCTTCATGTAGGTGCGGGTGCACGCATATTCACGTGTACACATGTATAGATGTGCATACATGCATGTGTGTATTCGTGTGTCTGTATGCATGTGTCTGATTTACCCTTTCCCCAATAGACTTCCTGAGTGATTCCAGCATTTTCAGTTCTTGGGTCTGTCGCGTTGCTTAACGAGTATGTTCAACTGAGCAAGATTATGGCAAAGCCTCACTTTCCCTTCCAACTCCTCCATTCAATTGTTCCTGCTTATCATCTGGATTTAATTTTCTTTATTGAAAAGCTAAAAATAAGGCATAACTATTACTGAAGAACACTCGAGGCTTTTAATATGTCCTTGCCGAATTTTCCTCCTTTCTATTTAACAGTGCCCAGTTGCTGGCCGCTTGGAGTGGGAGCTTACTGTGTGGGGGAATCACCAGCATTAATCCATGTCTCACCCCTCCTGGCTTATTTTCCCTACACTTCATTTCATATTGGTTAGGATCTGGCTAGTCATGTTCCTTCCTTATTGATATGCACAGAACTAAAGTAAACATCTGTTCTTTCAAAAAGTGTAATCCTCTTTCACTTGGACCATAATCAACAAACTGCAGTAATAATTGTTACATTATGGCTTGACTTTACAACTGTGTCGCCAAGGCAGGATGGAGATGAGACTGGAACCTAAACAATGGCAGGGTGAGAAGCCTTTCTAATTCCTACCTCCTCTCCCATTGTTTAATCCGCTTCAGACCCCCACCCCCAGGATCTTTCCTACAAATGGAGTTTTGGGTCACAGGGACCACCTACCTCGGGTAACACATTCAAATGACTATGCAAATGGTAACATGGGAATTACATGAATAAAATACTAGAATAAAAATGGCCAAAGGTCCATCTGCCTCAGGATCCTGGGCAGTGTAGACAAGGGAGCTGAAGTGCTGAGACCTGTTGTATAGTGCTCTGTGCCTGTTACTTAACTGACATTGCCTTTCATCAATAAACCCTTTTGTTAACTACTGGAAGCCACCAGTGTATGCATCGAGCCACCAAAAGAACCAGTGCAAACTAAACATGGATTAACAAGTGAATACTTTCAAACAAAAATATAAATTTCACTTTAAACAGTCAATACAACAAAGATTGTTTTTTAAAATTTAAATACCCAATTCACCTTTCCGATTAAGGAAAAATTTAGCATGGCCAATCCATCTACCCTGCGCATCTTTGGGTTGTGGGGATGAGACCCACGCAGACACGAGGAGAATGTGCAAATTCCACACGGACAGTGACCCAGGCCAGGATCGAACCTAGGACCTCAGCGCCGTGTCAGTACAACACAGATATATCTTACACAAGCATCTGCACCGCTCTCCGCACAAATACCCCACCACAAGTAATCCTAGTCATTCCAACCTTGAGTCGCATTCACCAACAAGCCTATTGCACCTGAGTTTCTCCAGATAGTTAACACTGGTAAGGCACAGGATGACAAACCCTTTCTTACGGGGGTGCCATAGCTTTCCAGGTTTCCTTTTCAACTGGACAATTACTAATACTTGGTTCACTCTCTGGTCCTCTGTTACAAATGTTTAGCTCTTTCGCATGCCCAAGCTATTTACACTGCATTTTAGAATTCCAGAGCTTCGGGAATTCTGTTTTTCTTCTTGCTGCCGAACAAAAAACGGACCTTTTTGAAAGAGCTTTTCTGGCTTCTCCTCACCTGAACTCTGTGCTCTTCTTTCTATCTGTCTACCTTCTTGTTGTGTCTGCAACTGTGCTGATCATCCTCTGCCTCCAGTTCTCTTTTGTTCTTTTCAGCAGTATCTTCTCTGTGTCTGCAGCTCTCCTTTCTGTGTGGTACATGGATTCTGTATCTTAGCTTCCTTTCCATTAGTATTGTTACGATCTCAGCTGGTGTTCAAATCCCAGAGTGAAACCTGATTTGATCGATCCTAACTTTTGTTTGGACATGTGGAAGAAAGTTATTGAACAAATTCCCAGGAGTCTGCTGATTAATTTCTAATACATTTATTAAACAAGAAAAATGAAATATATTACACCAGACAAAAAGGTTGGAAAGATCTCCATACCAATACAGGAAAATGATTCAAATCGCACTCTTCCTTTATCCAGCAATATTTTTATAGACAGGAAGAAATTCAGAAAGGTAAAACAACTTACAATATCTATCTTATATTCTAATTTTCAGGGTAAGTATAATGTGCATGTGGATTAACAGACAAACCGTGGTCAGACACATCACACTCCAAAGTAAATGGCAGATGTGACCAATGCAGATTCCATGGATTTCTCAGCAACCCACCCAAACATTTAGTACATTGTGAACCAATCAGTCTCATGGAAACGCAAGGGTCTCCAATCTCCACATTTGAAGATCTTGCCTTGGCATTCTCTCCAAATGTTGCGCCCACTTGAATGGTTGTAACAATGGCGCACCTCACAGAGTTTCAATGAAAGATTCCTTTTCCCTGGATCTCTGAGTACACTAAAACTTCACCTTCCAAGCAAAATTTCAGATCCTCGTCCATGCCAAGCAGAACATCGTTGCTCCAACAAGCCGACAGTAAGGAGTCAATAACCTATGGCTGCCTCCTCGAATCACCAGGGTTTCTCTTGAGCCCACTTCGCTTCAAGTTTTTTCCCTATAGGTTTCTTTAACTTGGAGATTATTTCTCTGTGCCTTTCTTTCAAGTTGACTTCAGGGACTTTGTTCTGACCCCTGGCTTAGTCCCTCCATGGAAGCTTCTTCTAGGATGTCATCCTGTCTCCCCAACCCCTCCCCCCTCCTCTTCCTCCCACCCCTACCCTCTCCCCCCACGTCTACATCCTGCTCCTTGGGACACATTCCTCGACATTGATGCACTGGTTCATTTCTTTGGTTCTGCATAGGCATGGAGGGCTGGTTCCTAGCCTGAAGATCATAACAAGACACGCACTGCACATATGTGACCATTTCCCAGCCGGTGCATGCGCAGAAGGCCCATTGCCTACTGACCTGACCGGTTTAAAATTGAGGTAATAATTTGACTTCACTAACTATATTGTTTCCTGATCAAGGGTCTCCAGCTTAAATGCACCAGTATTTCCTATTTATAGGAAAATTACAGTTGACGGCTTTCCTAACTGTTAAAAATCCCTGTCAAACATTCTTAAACATAATTCTAGATTCCACAGACATTTTAAAGAAATTCCAAATTTTCTTTCTGTATTGCTTCCAGGTCAAAGGTTGTCACAACATGATATAGTATTAGTGGAATAAGTGGCTTATTAGAGCAATTGACATCTGTCAATCATGGCTATGACAGACGTCAGCATTTCATAAGGTAAACCCTTGGTGGCGAGCATTGGAAACTATGGCGGGATTTACCGGCGGTTCATGTTGGTGGGATATTCCGGTCCCACGCTGGTGCACGGGTTTCCCGGCGATAACGGCAGGACCGGTAAATCCTGCTGGCGGGCCACCTCCGTTGCTGAAAAACAAGTGGCGGGTTGGTCAGAATATCCCGCCCTATTGGTCTAAAATTAGCTCATGGAGCTTTTATACATAGATCTGGAGATGTAGAAGAATTTGGCAAACATTCCATTTTGTCTGCACACACAACTCTGTTTGGTTCACTTTGCTACAAATATTGTGAATGGTTCTAACTCAGCAACAGGGAAGTCAAATTACAAAATGTTTTAAGACACGTTTCCTTTTTGTCCTCTTCAGAACAGTCCTGAAAAATATGGTCATGTGGATCTTCTGAATCTGTTAACATTCAAACTTTGCTGCGTCCGATTCTGCAAGGAAATTCCTTGAAAATTGGCAGTCAAGGCCCTAACAGATAACATAAGATCTCTGGCTTCTGTATTCCGATAATAATGCATTAACATTTCACCCCCAATGTTTTGGGTTTTCTTAAATGACAGTAAACAGATTGATAGGCCAACGCCAATGTAATTATACGTTGACTTGCTGTGGTGCACTTGTGATATTATCTGAACACTTTTGTAAAAACAATGTTATATTTATTTAGTGACCTTTTTTTCACACAAGACGTTACAAATTGTTCCACAGGCAACAGATTACTTCTGAAGTGTAATTACTGTTATATCGACAGACACAGTAGCCAGTTTATTCACTGCAAGGTTCTGTGAACGGCAACGAGCTAAATAGCAGCCGTATGCCCATTCTGGAATAGTTAACAGCATGACTACACCAGCCTGAAATAATACTGGTTATGTCTGTGTCAGCACTCCCGCCCTTGAGCTAGAAGTTTGTACATTAACGCTCTGCTCCAAATGTTCAGGAAGTAACTTATGTTGACACCTCAGGGACTGTCGGGCATGTCGCCCTTCAGGTGCGAGAATGTAAAACTGCGGCAGCCTCCATCGGTCTCGAGGCAAAAGATCATTATTTGAAGAAGTACAGGGAGATATGCTGACCCAAAACTAATCCTTCAGTCAGTACCACCATAAGAGATTAATTAGTCATTTTTCGCATTGATGTTCATGGCGTCATGCTGTGTGCAGACTGGTAACTGCATTTGCTTGTGTAACAGCAGTGATGAACTTCAAAAGTCAGCTTGTTAAAGAAGGTTATGCTGTTGAGATGTCATGGGATAATGTTCAACTTTGCCACCAGGACTGTAACTTGAAAAGCAGATTGCCAGCCCTTTGTAGAACCCAGAACTATTTATGTTCCATTGGGTCCACGACAGAACTTGATTCTACTCTGCAATCTATGTCGACATTTCAATGCAGCGCTGAGGGAGTGCAGAAGATGCCATCTTTCAGTTGTGTTGTTAAACTGAAGCCCCATCCTCTTGCTCCTGGTTGCCCGGAGAAGAGTCTATTAGAGATACATGTTAAGTCCAGCCACTAATGCAGTTAGTTTAAAGGAAGTTCTGCGCAATATCTGGGCGTATGGAAGTTCACCTAAATCTCAGAATCAATGGAAATGTTCACAAAATGAAAGAAAAATGGGATTTATCCCTATGAAAATAATCTAAAACACAGAAACCAATAAAACAAATTAACAAGAGTAAAACAGAGTCCCGTTTCGGGCAGATTTAGCAGAGAGTTTCTTGGCGCCTGTAACGCCGAGAAAGACCCCACTATTTAATGGCAATTTGCCGGTTATTTTGGCCGCGACAGGGAATGCCTTGTTGAGGCAGCAATTACATAATTTCCTGCAAAAAAAAGAGCTCAGCTCACCAGTGCAGGAAGAGTAATCGCGGATTGGAGTGCCTTTTTAAATGCTGCCACAAAAAATCCTTTTTAAAAATGTTTCCAATTAAGGCGGCCAATCCACCTACCCTGCACCTCTTCGGGTTGTGGGGGTGAGACCCATACAGACACGGGGAAAATGTGCAAAATCCACATGGACAGTGACCCGGGACCGGGGACGAATCCTCCCAGACACTGTGAGGCAGCAGTGCTAACCACTGTGCCGCCGTGCTGCCCCGGACATTCAATGTCCCTCATCCACTCCATAGCGCCATCCGGACCTCCACTGCCCACTGCACCCAATGTAGCTGTTAGGGGGTCCTCGAATCCCCCTCACCCTACCTCTTATGGGCAAGGCACCCAAGAACAGGCAACCTGGATTCCAGGCACCTTGGCACAGCCAGATTGACACCCTAGCAGTGACCCTGCCAGCTTAGCATCCTGGCAGTGCCCCTGCCAGCTTGACACCCTCGCAGTGACCCTGCCAGCCTAGCACCCTGGCAGTGCCCCTGCCAGCCTGTTATTATCACCCAGACACCCTAGCAGTGCTAAGGTGCCAGGCTGGCAGTGCCTAGGTGTCCAGATGCCAGAGCGAGAGCCAAAGTACCATCCTGCCCAGAGCCTGACCACCCAAGGGGTTTCTACTGGCCTTGCAGAACCTCCCAGGTGCCATTACGCCTGGGTCACGTCTGTGGAAACCAATGCTAAACACTGCCCTGGTGAGGTCTCCCAACCACGGCCATTAGTTCCCGGGCACCAGGGGAATCTGGGCGCAGACATATTTAAATGAGCCGAATGATTCACTTCCTTATGCTAAATCTCGCCAAGCGAGGGCGAGATCCAGATCGCAACATCTTGCGAGATTCCGTTAAATTGCGAGGCCTCTCGCAAGATTAAATGGTCCCGTTGAGTCAGCAAGTCAGTCGCAACGAGATCATTAAATCGCACCCGTAATAAGGAAGACAGGAAGAAGAATCCAGAAATTAATGATCTTGAGCTCTTGAAATTAAGCTGCGCGAACCTCCAAATTCAATGATTTACTCAAAGCATTACAATAACTGGTTAATGCTCCAATTAAAATAACAACTGAGGAATTTAAACAAACTTCAATGTTTGTTAAAAACAGGTTAGTTACAATTCCAGGGACTCCTCAAGATTATGCACAATAATATTTGTTAGTCCTGCATACTTTCCAGTGCGTTAATTAGGGTCTTAACAATCCCTGAGCATAACACAGAGAGCCTGCTAATTTATTTCTCCTACAGAAAGGATTGTCTGAAAAGCTAACATTTTCACTTAATTTTGCTGGGGCCTCATACTCCCGGGAAGCTTGTTATGAGATCCTACTTGCCTTATTGTCGTGTGAAGACCGGGAACCATGTGTCACTGCAGGCCCCGAGAGTCCCTGCATGCATGGACAGTGGTTGTAGTTCTTCAGGCTGAGGACAAGGGCCCGGCCTACATCTGCGTAAAAGAAAACGGCACTAAAAGCATGATCATATGACCGAGGAGCAGGCTGCCATATTGAAAAAGAATCCCAGACGGGGGTAGGGAGAAAGGACAGGGGGCGCTCCAGGGAAAAGAGGAAGAACCGACCACTATGAGGAGATGACCACCGGCAAGAACCACCAGGAAGAGGAGCAAGGAAAGAGGTTTCAAATAATAAGGGTGTCGCGGCTGGCAGGCGTCAAGTAGTGAGGGCTAATGAGAAACCCTGGAGATATGAAAAGGCAGCAGAAGGTTGGTGACTCCATGATGTGGGTGGTTAGGGCAAAATTAATCCTGTGGAGGAGTGGTGTTCTGCTCAGCAAAGCTGAAAACTTCGGCAGTGCTTGTGAGTCAGTGCTGGAGTGCAGACCCGTGAATCCAGGACAACAGTGTCTCAGGATGCGAGATTGAAGCCTTACAAGGTGAGCTGCTGCTGAGGCAGTCTGAGTCAGAGCAACCTTTGGAGGGAATTCAGAGGTTAAGGGCGCAGTCTTCCCAAATGGGGAGAGAGTCCCATAGCGCGAGATTAGCCGAGTATTTCCTGGCTCTCAGAGAGCTGAGAAACACCACGCTATTGAACGGCCATTCAGGTAGATCAGGAGCCTCAACGGGGAACGCACTGCCAATGGGGAACGCAGAGCCAACGGGGAATGCACTGCCAACGGGGAACGCACTGCCAACAGGGAATGCACAGTCAACGGGGAACACACTGCCAACGGGGAACACACTGCCAATGGGGAATGCACGGCCAATGGGGAACACACTGCCAATGGGGAATGCACGGCCAATGGGGAACGCACAGCCAACGGGGAACGCACAGCCAACATGGGGAATGCACGGCCAACGGGGTATGCACTGCCAACGGGGAACGCACAGCTAACGGGGAACACAGTGCCAACGGGGAATGCACTGCCAACGGGGACGCACTGCCAACGGGGACGCACTGCCAACGGGGAACGCACGGCCAACAGGGAACGCACTGCCAATGGGGAATGCACGGCCAACAGGGAACGCACTGCCAACGGGGAACGCACAGCCAACAGGGAACGCACCGCCAACAGGGAAAGCACAGCCAACGGGGAACGCACTGCCAACAGGGACGCACTGCCAATGGGGACGTACTGCCAACAGGGATGCACTGCCAATGGGGAACGCACTGCCAATGGGGAACGCAGAGCCAGCGGGGAGCGCACTGCCAATGGGGACTGCACGGCCAACGGGGAACGCACTGCCAACGGGGAACGCACAGCCAACATGGGGAATGCACGGCCAACGGGGAATGCACTGCCAACGGGGAACGCACAGCTAACGGGGAACACAGTGCCAACGGGGAATGCACTGCCAACGGGGAATGCACTGCCAACGAGGAATGCACTGCCAACGGGGAACACACAGCTAACGGGGAACGCACAGCCAACGGGGAACGCACGGCCAACGGGGAATGCACGCCAACGGGGAATGCACAGCCAACTTGGGAAACACGTTGCCAACGGGGAACGCACTGCCAACGGGGAACGCTCAGCCAACAGGGAACGCACAGCCAACGGGGATCGCACTGCCAACGGGGAATGCACAGCCAACTTGGGGAACACGTTGCCAACGGGGAAAGCACAGCCAACGGGGAACGCACGGCCAACGGGGAAAGCACAGCCAACAGGGAACGCACTGCCAACAGGGAACGCACTGCCAATGGGGACGTACTGCCAATGGGGAACGCAGAGCCAGCGGGGAGCGCACTGCCAATGGGGACTGCACGGCCAACGGGGAACGCACTGCCAACGGGGAAAGCACAGCCAACGGGGAACGCATGGCCAACGGGGAAAGCACAGCCAACGGGGAACGCACGGCCAATGGGGAAAGCACAGCCAACGGGGAACGCATGGCCAACGGGGAAAGCACAGCCAACAGGGAACGCACTGCCAACAGGGAACGCACTGCCAACGGGGAACGCACTGCCAACAGGGAACGCACTGCCAACGGGGAAAGCACAGCCAACAGGGAACGCACTGCCAACAGGGAACGCACTGCCAACAGGGAACGCACTGCCAATGGGGAATGCACAGCCAACGTGAAATGCACTGCCAACGGGGAATGCACAGCCAACGTGGAACACACGGCCAACGGGGAACGCACAGCCAACGGGGAACGCACAGCCAACGGGGAATGCACAGCCAACGGGGAACGCACGGCCAACGGGGAACGCACAGCCAACGGGGAACGCACAGCCAACGGGGAATGCACAGCCAACGGGGAACGCACGGCCAACGGGGAACGCACAGCCAACGGGGAACGCACGGCCAACGGGGAATGCACAGCCAACGTAGGGAACACACTGCCAACGGGGAATGCACAGCCAACGGGAACGCACTGCCAACGGGGAACGCGCTGCCAACGGGGAATGCACAGCCAATGTAGGGAACACACTGCCAACGGGGAATGCACAGCCAACGGGGAACGCGCTGTCAACGGGGAACGCACAGACAACGTGGGGAACGCCAGATTCAGAAAATGCCAGATTGGTACCTTGGCAGTGCCAGGCTGGTATACAGGTGGCACAGCCAGGGTGACAGGCTGGCAGTGTCAGGGTGCTCAGGTGACACCAGCAGTGCCACCCTGCCCAGAGGCCAAGCACCTGGGGCCTCTGATCCTGTGGAAAACGCCCACGAGTGTTGTTCCACCTGGTTCCCGTTTGTGGAGACCAGCACTGAACGCCGCTCACCTGAGGTCGCCAGGCGGGGGGGGGGGGGGGGGGGGGGGGGGTTAGCTCCCATGCCTCGGGAAAGCTGTCTCACTCTAATATGCAAATTTTCCAGAAAGTGATCCCACCCACAATGGACAGGATTCACATCGCAACGTCTCGCAAGGCCGTATTAGATCTCGTGATGTGTGGTGAGCGGGGTAGATCCCGGAAGTGGGATCTCTCAGCATTGATTGGCCAAGCTACGCTGCTTTTCAGGCGCAATGAGGCTGGTAGATCTTGCCTTCAAACTACCAAGGTGAGGACTAGAACCCCTTGTGAGAAAGACAAAGTTTCAACGAGATTGGTTGACTCCGTGTTTATTGGCGACTGGGTGGGTTGCTGAGAATCTATGGAACCTGCCTTGGTCGCATTTTCTATTCACTGTGTAGTTTTGGTGTTAGGCCGCAGTTTGCCTGTTAATTCTCATGTAGCTCATACTAACCAGGAATGTTAGAGTACAAGATAGATATTGTAAATAGTTTTATCTTTCTGACCTTGTACAGTAAAGTTTAGTTTTGTATGTTCAAAACCCATGGAAACTTATGGCTTTATTCACTGAGCAAGTGTCTTGAATCTCAAACCTTGTCTACTTTAACAAAACATTATTGATCCCTAACTGTAACTTGGATGGGTCCAGTGCAGGATCATAGCAAGGTTACATAACTCAAAGTGTGATAAGCCTTACTTCTGTCGTTACTAAGTTGTGCATTTTAACTTTGTGTACATTAATTTTGTGCCTTGGTCCCCTGCTTTCAAAGTTTTATCAACCACATTAATTTTTTAGATCTAAAAAGGGACAAATGATTCTCCTTTTCTGTACTTTCCAAGCAATCTTTAGACGGTAACCTGGAACCCTGGCACTGTGAAGCCACAGTGCTAACCACTGTGCTACCGTGCTGCCCATTAGCTCCATAAATGCAGCCTTGAATGGAACACATAGCAAATTGGTTGGAAATACTCAATGAGGGCAGTAACATTGAATGGGAGCTTTGGGGCCAAGACAGAAGCAGGAAGTGTATCCATGGGATCTGTATCATAGATGTGCCTCCTTCAACCTTTGTTCGTCTATCCGTGGCCTCAAACTCAATCTGAAGCTGTTGACCACCCAAGCTCCCGCATCTGCTGCACAGCAAAAACTCACATCACCCAGGAGATCCAGAGGGCTTTACATCTCTGAAACTGTTCTTATAATGAAGAACATTTCTCTTCTTTAAATAAAAAATCTTTTACATTGACGAGAACAAACCCCTCAGTTCTTTTTTCCTGGTAATCATTAACAAATAGCATGCTTGTTTTGTTTGGAGAAAATAAAGATTAAAAAAAAAGCTTTCTAGTTTCAATCTCCAGTCTCTGTGTTTGTAGTTTTTTTTTTAAGTGGTCTGTAGCCAAAACAGATGTTCATTCAACTCAATTCAACCCTGGTCCATGGAACTTTGCCAACCAAAAGGGATCCATTAAATGACAATATTCTTTTCTAGCTGATAAACATGGCTTTATTGAAACTGCAAGGTGCTGTTTACAAAGCCACAGTAAATATATCTGATATCCGTTGGTTTCTGCTTAATACCCCTGTATCGACTTCTGTGTGGATTGATACTAGGTGCTTTCAACATTCTGACTGACTTACATCCACAGTGGCTTAAAGATGCCCCTTTACTGCGAACTACCGCTCAGAAAAAAACCATATGGCCACCACATGGGGATAGGAGAGGAGCATTTAAACGTGTGTTTCATTTCCAGTAATTTCACTATGATTTGCCATTGGGCCTTTTGTCATTCAAAGGCACATTCGCTACCATTCTTTCCAAGAGGAGGTGATTAGTAGCCAAGATCCTTGAGGATGTAATTCATTGGCCAAATCCTCAGAAGGCATACATGTACCAATTATAAATAGAAAAGTTCCTATCCACACAAGATGGTTGGCAAGCGAAAGAAATAAACAGTAAGTATTCGCCCTGTCGGAATCTTCCCATGAACTAGCTAATCCCTCAGGTATATATAGTTTGTTATTAATAATAATCTATATTGTCACAAGTAGGCTTACGTTAACACTGCAATGAAGTTACTGTGAAAAGCCCCTAGTCGCCACATTCCGGCGCCTGTTCGGGTACACAGAGGGAGAATTCAGAATGTCCAAATTACCCGCACGTCTTTCGGACTTGTGGGAGGAAACCGGAGCACCCAGAGGAAACCCACACAGACACAGGGAGAATGAGCAGACTCCACAGAGACAGTGACCCAAGCCAGGAATCGAACCTGGGACCCTGGAGCTGTGAAGCAACTGTGCTACCCACTGTCCTACCGTGCCACCCGTAAGGAGTGGTAACTTATGATAAAGGTTGATTGGAAAACAAAGATCCATCTTGCATTGAACCTGAGCTGCCTCTCCATGGATGAGCAGGAAAATTCTTCAGATTAGAAATTTAAAACACTTAAAGGGTAGATTCTGGCCATGGACATAGAATAGCTACAAAAAAAGGCTAGAAAAGTTAAGGAAAAGTATAAGGAAAAAGTGGTTAAAAAACGGACAATGAAAATGCTTCCTATGAGCACAATAACGTACTTAGTAAAGTCGTCATACTCCCAAGATAAAATACATTTACTGCGGATGCTGGAATCTGAAACAGAAACAGAAAATAGTGGACAATCTCAGCAGGTCTGACAGCCACTGTGGAGAAAGAAGGAAGCTAATGTTTCGAGTCTGGATGACTCTTTGTCAAAGCTTTGGTTCGAGTTTTGGTTTGCGATAGTCTCAGAGGACCATAGGCTGTTTTCCCCTTTGAGGGGGAGAGCTGACTGGTGGTGAGGGGAAAGGTTGAGAAGGCAGGGCCTCAGCCAGGACAGGAATTGAACCTGTGTCCTTGGTCTTGCTCTGCATAACAAACCAGTTGTACAGCTAGAGGTAGGATCCCCTGAGGGAAAGGACGATCGGAGGGTGGCCTGATCCCAGGGACTAGTTGCTGTTCAGACTGGTCTTGGGCTTATGGAAAAGGTGGTCCCATCGATGCTGGAGTTGAGGCACAGAGCCGGGAACTACATGAGGGGTTGTCAACGACCATCCAGGGCCTGCAGGTGCAGTCGGAGATGTCCAACTACCTGCAGGAGCAGGAGGCGGTGCCGCCCAGGCCAACACCGCACGGGTGGCGTCCGCAGGAGAGGCCTTGGGTGCGATGGTATCGGCCATGGGTCAGGATGTCCAAGGTCTGAGGCACAGCGGGTGGGCAGTGGCTGAGGCACAGTACAGGGGGGCCATGTCACAGGCAGCCATGTACCAGGGCCACATGGACATTGCTGCGGCGCTCCAGAGCGTGGCTCAGTCACAACGGGCCTTAGCTCCAGGCAGCAAGTGCATTGGCCTGTCACAGGCTGACCTGAACCAGACACAGAGGGACCTGGCACAGTCCCAGAGACAAGTGGCACAGTCCCAGAGACAAGTGGCACAGTCCCAGAGACAAGTGGCACAGTCCCAGAGACAAGTGACACAGTCCCAGAGACAAGTGGCACAGTCCCAGAGACAAGTGCCACAGTCCCAGAGACAAGTGGCACAGTCCCAGAGACAAGTGGCACAGTCCCAGAGACAAGTGGCACAGTCCCAGAGACAAGTGGCACAGTCCCAGAGACAAGTGACACAGTCCCAGAGACAAGTGGCACAGTCCCAGAGACAAGTGACACAGTCCCAGAGACAAGTGGCACAGTCCCAGAGGGAAGTGGCACAGTCCCAGAGGGAAGTGACACAGTCCCAGAGACAAGTGGCACAGTCCCAGAGACAAGTGACACAGTCCCAGAGACAAGTGGCACAGTCCCAGAGACAAGTGGCACAGTCCCAGAGACAAGTGACACAGTCCCAGAGACAAGTGGCACAGTCCCAGAGACAAGTGGCACAGTCCCAGAGGGAAGTGGCACAGTCCCAGAGGGAAGTGACACAGTCCCAGAGACAAGTGGCACAGTCCCAGAGGGAAGTGGCACAGTCCCAGAGGGACATGGTACAGTCCCAGAGGGACCTGGCGCAGTCCCAGAGGGACATGGTACAGTCCCAGAGGGACCTGGCACAGTCCCAGAGGGACATGGTACAGTCCGAGAGGAAAGTGGCACAGCCCTAGAGGGAAGTGGCAGAATCCCAGAGGGTTCCAGTGCTCCATGGCTGTGGACATAGAGAGCCTGGTCAAGACAAGAGCAGGCCCCCAGCACTGGCAGCACCAGGTGATGGTGGAGCCCCTGTAGCTTGCTCTAGCTTCACCCCAGTGCCAAGGGGTAGCCTGGGAGCCATCCTGTACGCCGAGGGAGGAGGAGCTAATGGGGCCGTACCAGCGACTCCTGCAGGGGAGCTGCCTGGTGCCGTGGCACCTCTAAACCCTCCACCTGTCCCCGACGCATCAGATGGACAGCGGGCAGAACAGGGTGGCATTACGCCCGAAAGACTGCCAGTCCCATCCGGACCCCCTCACTCCAGAGGACGGCCGCCAATGGGGACCCAGGTCACAGGGCAGGGATCGCAACAGGCTGCCTCCACTTCCAATGTACCACCTGCAGACCCACCTAGGTGGAGCGTTGGGGGATGTAAGGCTGGGAAGTTAGACACCAGTTAAGTTGGCGAGGGTGAGGGACATAGGATAGTGATAGGGGTTCGGGCACAATACTTTTATATATCACAAGAAACACCTGTCCACCAATATCAAGGTTGGTTGGGGGGGAGTGGGAGGCTGCTAGTGCGGGGCTCGGGCATTTGGGGGTGGACACAGGCCAGGGCTCCCAGGGCAATCGGGGGCACAGTGGGGATGGGGATGGGGTTAGACACCATCCGGTGCATGTCCCACATCCCCCACCCCCTGTACCGGTAACCCACCCCACCCAGGACCCCGTCACCCCAGTGGTTCGATGGGACATTGTGATTGAATGGCCAGTATGTATGCAGGACAAACTTGTGCGGACGGTGCTACCAAGGGCAGGAGTCAGACATTGCCAAACGATGCAGAGCGCCAGGGCTCATTGCAGAGCAGGTCGTCATCACCCTCCAGCCCATGGACCAGACCAGCTGATACTGCCAACCCAGGGCCAGCACCCTGTCATGAAGCAATTAGGACGAGTGGAGGGGAGTGTGGGGGTGGCGGGTGGGACTGGACACATGAGCTGCCGTCAGCCAGGCCCCCTAGTTGGCGAAGCGGGAGGCGATTAGAGGGTCCCATTCGCGGCGGTCATGGCGCACAAGTTGTGAAGCCTCCTGGGCCTGCCCGGACACCTACCTGCCCATCCTGGCTCTTCTCCCATCCTCCTCGTCGGATGAGGCCTGCCATTCATCCTCCTCCTTCAGCATGTCGTCCCTCTGCTGCACAATATTGTGGAGGATGCAGCAGGCCATCACGATGTGCGAGACTCTCCTGCGGCCATACTGGAGTGTTCCTCCAGAGCAGTCCAGGCACCTTAACCGCATCTAAGCACACCGATGCACCGCTCTATTACGCCCCTGGTTGCAGAATGGGCATTGATGTAGTGGGTCTCTGCACCCTTGTGCCCCCTCATGCGCCATAGGGGGACATGTGTCCCGTCGATCACCCCCTGGACGTGGGCGGGGATGGCGGCGAACCCTGCTGCCCGGGCAACCTGGTGGGCTCGGACCATATTCAGGCTGATGTATTGCGGTGCCTGGGCATATAGGGCCTCCATGGCGGCGCGTATGCACCCGCGCACCGAGGTCTGGGAGATCCTGACAGGTCCTCACTCAGCGCCTGGAAGGACCCTGTTGCAGAGAAGTTCAGGACGACTATCACCTTCACAGCCACTGGGGATGGATGTTCTCCTCCATACCTCCGCAGTTCCAGGTGCGCCATGATGTGGCAGATATGCAGTATGGTCTCCCTGGTTAGCCGGTGTCTTCGATGGCAAGCCCAGTCCGTGGGGTCCTCTAATGTCAGACGCTGCCGGTACACATGGAGCCTGATGCGGCGCCACCTTGCTACCTATTGGGTGACCAGCTCTCCATCCTCCCCGAGCAGCTACAGCTCGTACAGCATCATGTCGTCCGCCAGGACTGTGGCGGCCAGGCAGGTGCCAACCACTTCTGGTTGGATATCGAATTCCATTGTCTGCAGGGGTGAAAGGCGGCCATTTTAGCATGGTGGTTACCTCCATGTCCAACCAGGAACTTTCAATCCCTGCGCCCGCATTTCCCACCCAGCCCCACCCCCAGCTGTTCTGTCTGACACGTTGCTCTCCGTACTGCACCCCTGGCCTCGTCGGTGCCTTGCACCAGGGGGGCCTTCGACTCTGGTACTTGTCATTACCGCCAGGGGTACCGCTGGCTGGCACTACCCATGCCACTAGTACCTCTGCAACCCCTGTCCTGCACCCTCCTGTGGGGTCTACTGTGTGTGTCCTCCTTGGGTGGGCTGCCCCACTGCCAGGGAGACACCAGGTTGTGGGGGTGCAGTGGGGGTGTGTCGGCCATTGATGCTCTGCGCAACCACGAACCACAGTGGGCGGTCAGTGGGGTGCTCAGCTGGATGGGTGTCTTGCAGGTCGCAGCAATGGCAGTCCATGCCTGGGCATCCCAGTCCCGGGAGGACACCCTGCCCCCGACCCATCCGCTGGTCACCCCCCCCATTAGCCCCCCACCCCCCGGCTCTGGCTGATGCCCTTCCAGCCAGCGGCGGGGCCGGCAGTCCACAGATGCACCGTTGGAAACACGTCCTACCTCCTCTCTCATCCTCATCAGCAATGGCGCCTGTTTCCTGATTTTAAATACCACAAGTGGGCTACATGAAGGGCCTGTTTTCTTCCTGTAAACCTCCATGACTCTATGAAGTGAACCACGTCGTCGGTAATACAGCCGAGCAGAGGCAGAGCAGCGCAGGAGGCCCAGAGAATGCCGAGTCAGTCCCATTATTGATATGCCAATGGCCATAACTGTACAATTTGCATGCCCATGCTGGCATGCGGCATAGAGCGCATTCACGCCGCTGTCGAGGCACTGGAGCATGGCATTCTGTTGGGTGCCTGGCGCTGGCTTCCATGTTCGGTTCACGCGCGATAATCTGCCCAATCATAAGATCAGAAGACATTCGGCCTATCGATTCTACTCAGCCACTCAGTCATGGCTGATATTTTACTCATCTCCATTATCCTGCCTTCTCCCCATAAACCCTGATCCCCTTATTAATCAAGAACCTTTCTATCTCTATCTTCAAGACACTCAGTGATTTAGCCTCCACAGCCTTCTGCGGCAAAGAGTTCCACAGATTCACCACCCTCTGGCTGAAGAAATTCCTTCTCATCTCTGTTTTAAAGGATTGTCCCTTTAGTCTGAGATTGTTTCCGCTGGTTCTAGTTTCTCCTACAAGTGGAAACATCCTCTCCACGTCCACTCTATCCAGGCGTCGCAGTAAGTCTATGCCCCCATTCCTACTTCCAAAGTGCATAATCTCACACTTTTCCGCATTAGAACATAGAACATAGAACAGTACAGCACAGAACAGGCCCTTCGGCCCTCGATGTTGTGCCGAGCAATGATCACCCTACTTAAACCCACGTAACCCGTATACCCGTAACCCAACAATCCCCCCATTAACCTTACACTACGGGCAATTTAGCATGGCCAATCCACCTAACCCGCACATCTTTGGACTGCATTGTATTCCATCTGCCACTTCTTTGCCCACTCTCCTAGCCTGTCCAAATCCTTCTACAGCCCCCCCCCCCCCACTTCCTCAATACTACCTGTCCCTCTACAGATCTTTCTATCATCTGCAAACTTAGCAACAGCGCCTTCAGTACATTCTTTCAGATCATTAATGTATATGGTGAAAAGTTGTGGTCCCAGCACAGACCCCTTAGGCACACCACTAGTCACCGGCTGCCTCCTGAAAAAGACCCCTTTATTGCCACTCTCTGCCTTCTGCCAGTTAGCCAATCCTCTATCCATCCCAGGATCTTACCCTTAATATCATGGGCTCTTAACTTATTTAACAATCTCCTATGCGCCACCTTGTCAAAGGCCTTCCGGAAATCTAAATAAATCACGTCCACCGGTTCTCCTTTGTCTAACTTTCTTGTTACTTCCTCAACCAGACACAACCTCCCTTTGACGAAGCCGTGCTGACTCAGTCCTATTTTATCATGCAGTTCCAAGTACTGTGCGATCTCATATATTTTTGTTATAAATTTAGAATACCCAATTTTTTTTCCCAATGAAGGAGCAATTTAGTGTGGCCAATCCACCTAACCTGCACATCTTTGGGTTGTGGGGGTGAAACCCACGCAGACACGGGGAGAATGTGCAAACTCCACACAGACAGTAGCCCAGAGCGGGGATTTGAACCCAGGACCTCAGCACCGTAGTCCCAGTGGTAACCACTGTTCCATGTGCCGCCCCCTGCGATCTCATCTTTAATAATGGACTCTAAAATTTTACCAATGATCAAAGTCAGGCTAACCAGCCTATAATTTCCCTTCTTCTGCCTCCCTCCCTTTTTAAACAGTGGTGTTATATTAGCCACTGATTCTTGAAAGATCACCACCTATGCCTCCACAATTCCTCAGCTATCTCCTTTAGAACCCTAGGGTGTAGTCCATCTGGTCCAGGTGATTTAGCCACCTTCAGACCTTTCAGTTTCCCCAGAATCTTCTCCTTAGTAATGGTCACTGAACTCACCTCTGTCCCCTGGTTCTCCTGGTGCTCTGGCACCCCACTGGTGTCATCCACCGTGAAGACTGATGCAAAGTAACTATTCAGTTCATCTGCCATTTCTTTGTTTCCTATTATTACTTCTCCAGCCACATTTTCCAGCGGTTCAATGTCTATTTTTGCCTCTCTCTTACCTTTTATATATTGAAAAAATACTCTTCCTATCTTCTTTTATATTACTAGCTAGCTTGCACTCATATTTCATGTTCTCTCCCCTTATTGCTTCTTTAGTTGTCCTCTTCACTTTTGAAGGCTTCCCAATCCCTTTGCCTCCCACTAATCCTCGCCACTTTGTATGCTTTTTCTTTAGCCTTTATGCTGTCCTTGATTTCCCTCATCAACCATGGATGCCTTATCCTCCCCTTAACATGTTTCCTCCTCCTTGGGATGAATTTCTGTTGTGCCTCCCGAATAACCCCCCAAAACACCTGCCACTTTTATTCCACTGTCTTCCCTGCTGGGCTCCTTTTCCAATCAAATCTGGCCAGCTCCTCCTTTGTAGTTACCCCTATTTAATTGTAATACCATTACATCTGATTGCAGCTTCTCCCTCTCAAACTGCAGGGTAAATTCATGTTGTGGTCCCTGCTCGCTAAGAGTTCCTTCACCTTAAGTTCCCTAATTAAGTTTGCTTCATTACACATCATCAGATCCAGAATTGCCTGTTCCCTAATAAGCTCTGTCACAAGCTGTTCCAAAAAAACCATCTCTTAGATATTCCACCAATTCATTTTCTTGGGATCCGCTACCAACCTGATTTTCCCAGTCCACCTGCACATTGAGGTCCCCCATGATTATTGTGATTTTGCCTTTTTTACATGCCTTTTCTATCTCCTGATCTACTTTCGGCCCCACATCCTGACTACTGCTAGGGGACCTGTACATGACTCCCATCAGGGTCTTTTTACCTTTGCGCTTCCTCAACTCTACCCACAGAGATTTTAATGCCTTCTGATGCTATATCGCTCCTTGCTGTCGATTTAACTTAATTCCTTACTAACAATGCAACCCTGCCCCCTTTGCGGTTTGCGATTCCGGCATCGGCCAGCGGAGAATCCAGCCCGAAGGAACTGAGGTTGTAATGGAGAATCAGAGAATGGCAGAGATACTAAAGGGGCATTTTTAACAATGGTAACGCAGCAGGAAAGTCACTGGAGAATATTACTGCTCCATTCACACTTTATTCTTGCCAGTATAACCATGCAGGTTTCTTTTTTAATTTAGCCAAGATTTAGATTGAATTCATCAAAAACAGGCAGCTGCCTCTGCGGGATACTATGGAAAGGAAGAAATGCTTGTATTTATATTCTTATGACCTCAATACATCCCAAAACCTTTACAAGCAAGTGTTCACTGTAAAGTAGGAAACACAGCAGCTAATATGTGCATAGCAAACAAATAATGTGTTAATGACCAGATATGTTAATGTTTCAGGTGTTGGATCAGAGATAAACTTTGGCCAGGATAACAAGAGGTGCTTCCCAGATCTTTTTTCAAACAGTGGCATGGGATCTTTTGCACCCACCTAAGAGGTTAGACAGGACCTCAGTTTAACATCACATCTGAAACACAGCACGTCCAATAGGGAAGCACCCATTACAGCCCTGGGAGTGTCAGCCGGGATTAATTGCTCACTCTCTGGAATGAGGAGCTGAACCCAGGCTTCTCTGATTCAGATCTGACTCAAGACTCTTTGACTCAAGCGTGAGAGCGATGGCTGATACTATGATGTACGTAGGAACCCAGCGTCGCTTTAATGCAAACTCAAAGAGGTCGCACCAAATCTCCCCGATTGGTATTGATCTCTGAGGGATGTTAAGCAGTATTTAATTAGGTATTAACATAGAAGCATTGAAAATAGAACCAGGAGGAGGCCATTCGGCACTGCGAGCCTGATCCGCCATTCATTATGACCTTGACTGATCATCCAATTCAATAGCCTGATCCCGCCTTCCCCCCATATCCTTTAATCCCCTTCGCCCCAAGTGCTATATCTAACTGCTGCTTGGAAACCAGCATGTGATCACAGGGCTTCTGTGCCATTGTTTGACTGGATTACCAGGGCGTATTTACAGCTTCCCAATTGTTTTGCCTAATTTACCCTCGTTAAGCCTCAACTGTTCATTCGAGGTCTTGCTGTTAATAAGATTTTCATCAGGGATGGAAGAGCAGGGATGGATCCAGGTGGAGGCGAATACTGGAGGTGGATAAAAGGATCTGTTGAATGGGAGGGGTGGGGGGAGAGGGATTACTGCCCAAAGCAGTGAGCACAGAGACAAAGGCGGGAGAGATCATTATTGCATCAGGTGTATAGAACAAGCATCATTTTCTTGTGCTGACCTTGGCTCAGTTGTTACCATTGAATCAGAAGGTTGTGAGTTAAAGTCTCACTCCAGAAAGTCAAGCACAAAATCTGGTGTAACATGTCAGTGCAGTACCTAGGAGGTGCTGAACTGTCGTGGATGCCGTATTTCAATGAGACATCAATGCGAGGCTCCAAGTGCCTTTTTCAGTGATGAGAAACCTCCTCAAGGCACAATTTCAAAGAGATGGGGGGACGGGGTATGCCCTCAACTCACATCATGAAAACCGGTCGGTTATTATCACATTGCGGTGTGTGCAGTATTGGCTGCTGTGTTTCCCACATTGCAATAATGATTGTATTTAATTGACTATAAAGCACTTTGTAACATCCTAAAGTTGTGCTACATTAAATCAAGTTTATATTCATTCTTGAGCGCAATTCAATTTTTTCAAAGAATTCTCAAGGCCATTTGTGTTGGGACTTGAAGCCCATGCACAGTGTCACAGCAAACTCTCCTACCTTCATCTTTCTGCTTAAGAGTATCATGAATTGCAGGGGCACACATGCACAATATGACAACACACATGAACCTGAACTTTGTGTTGGTGTCGGGCAGAGAAGTAACCTCCTGACCCATGGAAGCTCTCGAAACTCCTCCTCAGGAATTCCAGCCCACCAGAGGCTATCGTCGGGAATTCAATTGGGACAGAAAAAAATGCTTAATAGGGCAAGTCAGTACAGATTTCTAAAACACAGTACATATTTGACCAGCCTGAGAGAGGCCGTTCATGAAGCAGCAAGGAGAATAGATTTTGAAAAAATGCACTGAATGCGGTTTATATTGATTTTCAAAAAGCATTCAAAGAGACTTACGGCAATGGTAATGACACATAGAATTAAGGGGATTGAGGCCACATGCATAGAGATTTGGTTTCAGAGTAAAAAGCAAACATGAAGGCTAAAAGAAAGTTCTTGCAATGAGAAAGATGTGATGAATGGTGTCTCACAGAGGTCAGTGCTCCTGCTTACTGTCTACATAACTGATCCAAGAATACAATACTAAAACATGCTGACGACGCTAAAATTAGAGAGGGATGAAAATTGTGAACTACTGCATGAGAACAAAGAACAAAGAAAAGTACAGCACAGGAACATGTCCTTCGGCCCTCCAAGCCTGCGCCGACCATGCTGCCCATCTAAACTAAAATCTTCCACACTTCCAGGGTCCATATCCCTCTATTCCCATTCTATTTATGTATGTGTTAAGACACCCCTTAAACGTCACTATTGTCCCTGCTTCCACCACCTCCTCCGGCAGCGAGTTCCAGGCACCCACTACCCTCTGTAAAAAACTTGCCTCGTACATCTCCTCTAAACCTTGCCCCTCGCACCTTAAACCTATGCCCCCTAGTAATTGACCCCTCTACCCCGAGAAAAAGTCTATGACTATCCACCCTGTCCATGTCCCTCATGATTTTGTAGACCTCTATCAGGTCGCCCCTCAACCTCTGTCGTTCCAGTGAGAACAAACCAAGTTTATTCAACCTCTCCTCATAGCTAATGCCCTCCACACCAGGCAACATCCTGGTAAATCTCTTCTGCACCCTCTCTAAAGCCTCCACATCCTTCTGGTAGTGTGGCGACTAGAATTGAACACTATACTCCAAGTGTGGCCTAACTAAGGTTCTCTACAGCTGCAACATGACTTGTCAATTTTAATACTCAATGCCCCGGCCAATGAAGGCAAGCATGCTGTATGCCTTCTTGACTACCTTCTCCACCTGTGTTGCCCTTTCAATGACCTGTGGACCTGTACACTTAGATCTCTCTGACTGTTGATATTCTTAAGGGTTCTACCATTCACTGTATATTCCCTACCTGCATTAGAATTTCCAAAATGCATTACCTCACATTTGACCGGATTAAACTCCATCTACCATCTCTCTGCCCAAGTCTCCAAATGCTCTAAATCCTGCTGTATCCTCTGACAGTCCTCATCGCTATCCGCAATTCCACCAACCTTTGTGTGTCCGCAAACTTACTAATCAGACCAGTCACATTTTCCTCCAAATCATTTGAACAGCAAAGGTCCCAGCACTGATCCCTGCGGAACACTACTAGTCGCAGCCTTCCAATCAGAAAAGCACCCTTCCATTGCTACTCTCTGCCTTATATGACCTAGTCAGTTCTGTATCCATCTTGCCAGCTCACCTCTGGTCCCGTGTGACTTCATCTTTTGTACCAGTCTGCCATGAGGACCTTGTCAAAGGCCTTACTGAAATCCATATAGACAACATCCACTGCCCTACCTGCATCGATCATCTTTGTGACCTCCACGTAAAAACTCTATCAAGTTAGTGAGACACGACCTCCCCTTCACAAAACCGTGCTGTCTCTCACTAATACATCCACTTGCTTCCAAATGGGAGTAGACCCTGTCTCGAAGAATTCTCTCCAGTAATTTCCCTACCACTGACATAAGGCTCACCGGCCTGTAGTTCCCTAGATTATCCTTGCTACCCTTCTTAAACAAAGGAACAACATTGGCTATTCTCCAGTCCTCTGAGACATCACCTGAAGACAGTGAGGATCCAAAGATTTCTGTCAAGGCCTCAGCAATATCCTTTCTTGCCTCCTTCAGTATTTTGGGGTAGATCCCATCAGGCCCTGGGGACTTATCTGCCTTAATATTTTTCAAGACGCCCAACACCTCGTCTTTTTGGATATCAATGCGACCCAGGCTATCCTACATACCCTTCTCCAGACTCAACATCCACCAATTCCTTCTCTTTGGTGAATACTGATGCAAAGTATTCATTTAGTACCTCACCCATTTGCTCGGGCTCCTCACATAGATTCCCTTCCCTGTCCTCTAGTGGGCCAACCCTTTCCCTGGCTACCCTCTTGCTTTTAATGTACGTGTGAAAAGGCTTGGGATTTTCCTTAACCCAATTTGCCAATGACTTTTCGTGACCCCTTCTAGGCCTCCTGACTCCTTTCTTAAGCTCCTTCCTACTTTCCTTATATTCCACACAGGCTTCGTCTGTTCCCTTCTAGCCCTGATAAATGCCTCCTTTTTCTTTTTGACGAGGCCTACAATATCTCTCGTTATCCAAGGTTCCCGAAAGTTGCCGTATTTATCCTTCTTCCTCACATGATCTTGCCTGTCCTGAATTCCTTTCAACTGACATTTGAAAGCCTCCCACATGTCAGATGTTGATTTATCCTCAACCATCTGCCCTCAATCTAGGTTCTTCAGTTCTCGCCTAATATTGTTATAATTAGCCTTCCCCCAATTTAGCACATTCACTCTAGGACCACTCTTATCCTTGTCCACCAGCACTTTAGAACTTATTGAATTGTGGTCACTGTTCCCGAAATGCTCCCCTACTGAAACTTCTACCACCTGGCTGGGCTCATTCCCCAATACCAGGCCCAGTACAGCCCCTTCCCTAGTTGGACTATCTACATATTGTTTTAAGAAGCCCTCCTGGATGCTCCTTACAAACTCTGCCCCGTCCAAGCCCCTAGCACTAAGTGAGTCCCAGTCAATATTGGGGAAGTTAAAGTCTCCCATCACAGCAACCCTGTTGCTTTTACCCCATTCCAAAATCTGTCTCCCTATCTGCTCCTCTATCTCCCGCTGGCTGTTGGGAGGCCTGCAGTAAACCCCCAACATTGTGACTGCACCCTTCTTATTCCTGATCTCTACCCATATAGCCTCGCTGCCCTCTGAGGTGTCCTCCCGCAGTACAGCTGTGATATTCTCCCTAACCAGTAGCGCAACTCCTCCACCCCTTTTACCTACCCCTCTATCCCACCTGAAACATCTAAATCCTGGAACGTTTAGCTGCCAATCCTGAGGACATAGATAATTTTGCAGAATAGTAAGATGATGTGAGATACAGTTCAATGTATAGAAATCTGAAAGGAAAAGTGCCTTAAACATTGCCAAGCCTCCTCTCCGACTACTTCCTCAGGTTGAACCAGACCCTTGACAGTCCTATTCAATCCTGAGCTGAGATTTCAACTCCAGGTCTGACCTATTATAAACGCTGCCGCCCTCCAGCTCTTTAGCATTCTCCCTCTGCTACCACCTCTGCCTATTTGCTTCTGAAACTCCGGTCTATTCCTGTGTCACCTCCAGACTCAACTATCCCAGTGACCGGCCTTTTCTGCATACAATTCTTCCAAACCTCTGCTGCCCATGTCCTAACTGGCTCGTAATCCTACCTCCCCATCATTCCTACCCTTGCTGACCCAGAGGGCTGCTGCATTTTGCCGAATAAGTGGACGTCTTGACATCGGGGTCATTTGTGGGTCACGTGGCCACAGAGATGGGGGCGGGACATCCTCAACGATCTTCTCATCTGTCACCAATTAACATGCGACTGGCAAGCGAGCCAACCTATAATGAGTGAGGGGCAGGAGATAATGCTGCCAGGTTGATGGAAGGTCTCATTTATAAAAGCCAGTGGGCAATCTTCATCCAGTAGACACGTGGTTCAATGACACTTCCTTGAAAATGTTCCTGTAGGTGCAGAGGTATTAGAAAGGGTTTCTGTTCCCGGTGAACTTGAGAGGACAGGGCAATGAGCCTGACAAAAAAAGGTGGTTACAATCAGCAGCTGTGGCGTGGCCGGATGGTTCAATGACCTGGTTGCAACCCAGCAAGGTGGGTAACCTGCATGATGGCAAGCTCATAGTCCTGCATATTTGAAATGGTGCCCATGAGATGCAAAGCATATGTTGACCCATACTTTAGGCATGACCAGGGACCAGCTCCAATGCTGAGCTACAGAGGCGCCTCACACCAGATCTCACGATCAGTCAGGATCGTCGCTGTATTGTCAAGGCTAAATGGCCACTTGCAGCAGGCGTCCCAGTGGCACGCTGCTGGACATGGAAGCTGCTGTAGGCTGATAGCACTACCGGGCTCTGACACAAAAGTGGCACTGTATGCATGTGGTTACAGGAGAAGCACATTCACAATGCTGAAGAGAGGACATAAACGGAGAGATAGTCTGCCCTTCATTGCTATGGTGACGCCAGTGGAGGATGCGGGGATGGTGGTAGGATGGTTTGCAGCAGGGCAGCCAATCACTGAAGGTGACTTGCATATGGAGCATCTCCATTGAAAGAACAATGACCATTTTCTATTTTGGATATTGACAGTGAGATGACTCCTCGGACTGTAGCGAGAGCCAAGTTTGTGCCACCACGGGTGGTTCAGCTGCGCAGGAGGAGGGGAGGCAGAATAAAAGTTCTATTGTGGTGGGGGATTCCATAGTTAGGGGAGCAGATAGATGTTTCTGCAGCCCTGAACGTGACTCCAGCATCGTATGTTGCTTCCCTGGTGTCAGTGTCAAGGATGTCACCGAGCAGCTAAAGGACATTCTTTTGGGGGAGGATGAACAGCCAGAGGTTGTGGCCCACATTGAGACAATGACATAGGTAGGAATAAAGGATGAGGTCCTGAATGCAGATTTTAGGGAGTGTTGCATGTGATGTCAAGGTATATTCCCTTGGAAGGGTAAGGGAGGACAAATCAATCCAGAGCACCATGGATGATGAAGATGAAAAGAAAGAAGGATGAAAGATACCAGGTAGAAAAAACAATGGAGAATCAGGCTGAATATAGAAGAGCCAGAGGGGAAACGAAAACACTGATATAATCAGGGAGGGAGCATGAAAAAGCGACTAATACAGTACTAACATAAAAAGGGAATCTCAAGTTCTTCTATAAAGTGTATAAATGATAAAAGAGTCTTAAAAGAAAGTGTAGGGCGATTTAGAATAAAGTGGAGACGTGCATGTGGAGGCTTGAGAAATAGTGGAGGGATTAAAACAAGTATTTTACATCTGTCTTTAGAAAAGAAGAAGCTGCTATCCAGGCTGAGGTGAGAGAGGAGGTAGCTGGTACTCGTGAAGAATTCACAATTGAGAAGGGGGCGGTGTTACAAAGGCTATCTTTGTTTAAAATTGGTAAGGTACAAGGACCGGATGGGCGGTACCAATGGACTGCAGAATTGCGAATGTTACAACCTTGTTCATAAAGGGGTGCAAAGATAAATCTGGCAACTGCAGACTTGTTGGTTTGTTTTTAGCGGTAGGAAAAGTTCTGGGGCATGATCTACCCGAATGGGAACAGAGTCCCATAGCACATGCGATTAGCCGGGTGTTTCCCAGCGCTCAGAGAGTCCAGAAACACCATGCTTTCGAACGGCCATTCAGTTAGATCGGGGGCCTCAGTAGGGAACGTGCGGCCGAGTCTGCACTTTGTCCCATTTACTGCACTGACGAGCTCCCTGCGCTGGAATTCCTCAGTGCAGGGAGAGATCAGGACGCTATTTATAAATGGCGGCCTAATCTCTCGAGCCCCCTGATGTGATCCACAAATCCCCCTGAAGCCCCAACTCACCCATAAGGGGGTCCTTGCACCCCCCCCCCCCCCGACATGACACCCCTGGGCCCAATCTCCTTTCATTTAATTTCCTATATTTATCAAAGAGCGTGAAGGGAACCAGGAGTTTAGAGTACAGCTGACTGGGAGCAGAGTCGGAGGGCGGAGGTCCAGTTGGTCCACAGGGCAGCTAATTCTGTAAAGTAAGAGGGGATGGAGGCTAGGGCAGTTGCATGCTCCTCCTGTAGGATGTGGGTGGTGAGGGATACCACTGGTGTCCCCGCTGACTATACCTGCGGGAAGTGCACCCAACTCCAGCTCCTCAGAGACCGTGTTAAGGTACTGGAGCTGGAGCTGGATGAACTTCGGATCATCCGGGAGGCAGAGGGGGTCATAGAGAAGAGTTACAGGGAGGTAGCCACACCAAAGGTACTGGACAAGAGTAGCTGGGTTACAGTCAGGGGAAAGAAAACTAACAGGCAGACAGTGCAGGGATCCCTCGTGGCCATTCCCCTTCAAAACAAGTATACCGTTTTGGATGCTGTTGGGGGGGATGACCTACCGGGGGAAGGCCCCAGCGGCCAGGTCTCTGGCACTGAGTCTGGCTCTGGGGCTCAGAAGGGAAGGGGGGAGCATAGAAAAGCAATAGTAATAGGAGATTCAATGGTTAGGGGAATAGATAGGAGATTCTGTGGTCGCGAGCGAGACTCCCGAAAGGTATGTTGCCTCCCGGGTGCCAGGGCCAGGGATGTCTCTGATCGTGTCTTCAGGATCCTGAAGGGGGAGGGTGAGCAGCCAGAAGTCGTGGTGCACATTGGTACCAACGATGTAGGTAGGAAAAAGGGTGTGGAGGTAATAAACAAGTTTAGGGAGTTAGGCTGGAAGTTAAGGGCCAGGACCGACAGAGTTGTCATCTCTGGTTTGTTGCCGGTGCCACGTGATAGCGAGGCTAGGAATAGGGAGAGAGTGCAGTTGAACACGTGGCTGCAGGAATGGTGTAGGAGGGAGGGCTTCAGGTATTTGGATAATTGGAGCGCATTCTGGGGAAGGTGGGACCTGTACAAGCAGGACGGGTTGCATCTGAACCAGAGGGGCACCAATATCCTGGGGGGGAGGTTTTCTAGTACTCTTCGGGAGGGTTTAAACTAATTTGGCAGGGGAATGGGAACCGGATCTGTAGTCCAGCAACTAAGGTAGACGATAGTCAGGACGCCAAAGCACGTAGTGATGCAGTGGGGAAGGTAACAATGACAAAGGAGAGTACTTGCAGGCAAGGAGATGGGTTGAAGTGTGTATACTTTAATGCAAGAAGCATCAGGAATAAGGTGGGTGAACTTAATGCATGGATCGGTACTTGGGACTACGATGTGGTGGCCATCACGGAAACTTGGATAGAAGAGGGGCAGAAATGGTTGTTGGAGGTCCCTGGTTATAGATGTTTCAACAAGATTAGGGAGGATGGTAAAAGAGGTGGGGGGGTGGCATTGTTAATTAGAGATAGTATAACAGCTGCAGAAAGGCAGTTCGAGGGGGATCTGCCTACTGAGGTAATATGGGTTGAAGTTAGAAATAGGAAAGGAGCAGTCACCTTGTTGGGAGTGTTCTATAGGCCCCCCAATAGCAGCAGAGATGTGGAGGAACAGATTGGGAAACAGATTCTGGAAAGGTGCAGAAGTCACAGGGTAGTAGTCATGGGCGACTTCAACTTCCCAAACATTGAGTGGAAACTCTTTAGATCAAATAGTTTGGATGGGGTAGTGTTTGTGCAGTGTGTCCAGGAAGCTTTTCTAACACAGTATGTAGATTGTCCGACCAGAGGGGAGGCCATATTGGATTTAGTACTTGGTAATGAACCAGGGCAGGTGATAGATTTGTTAGTGGGGGAGCATTTTGGAGGTAGTGACCACAATTCTGTGACTTTCACTTTAGTAATGGAGAGGGATAGGTGCGAGCAACAGGGCAAGGTTTATAATTGGGGGAAGGGTAAATACAATGCTGTCAGACAAGAATTGAAGTGCAGAAGTTGGGAACATAGGCTGTCAGGGAAGGACACAAGTGAAATGTGGAACTTGTTCAAGGATCAGGTACTGCGTGTCTTTGATATGTATGTCCCTGTCAGGCAGGGAAGAGATGGTCGAGTGAGGGAACCATGGTTGACAAGAGAGGTTGAATGTCTTGTTAAGAGGAAGAAGGAGACTTATGTAAGGCTGAAGAAACAAGGTTCAGACAGTGCGCTGGAGGGATACAAGATAGCCAGGAGGGAACTGAAGAAAGGGATTAGGAGAGCTAAGAGAGGGCATGAAAAATCTTTGGCGGGTAGGATCAAGGAAAACCCCAAGGCCTTTTACACATACGTGAGAAATATGAGAATGACTAGAGTGAGAGTAGGTCCGATTAAGGACAGTAGCGGGAGATTGTGTATTGAGTCTGAAGAGATAGGAGAGGTCTTGAACAAGTATTTTTCTTCAGTATTTACAAATGAGAGGGGCCATATTGTTGGAGAGGACAGCGTGAAGCAGACTGATAAGCTTGAGGAGATACTTGTCAGGAAGGAAGATGTGTTGCGCGTTTTGAAAAAACTTGAGGATAGACAAGTCCCCCGGGCCTGACGGGATATATCCAAGGATTCTCTGGGAAGCAAGAAATGAAATTGCAGAGCCGTTGGCAATGATCTTTTCGTCCTCGCTGTCAACAGGGGTGGTACCAGAGGATTGGAGAGTGGCGAATGTCGTGCCCCTGTTCAAAAAAGGGAATAGGGATAACCCTGGGAATTACAGGCCAGTTAGTCTTACTTCGGTGGTAGGCAAAGTAATGGAAAGGGTACTGAGGGATAGGATTTCTGAGCATCTGGAAAGGCATTGCTTGATTAGGGATAGTCAGCATGGATTTGTGAGGGGTAGGTCTTGCCTTACAAGTCTTATTGAATTCTTTGAGGAGGTGACCAAGCATGTGGATGAAGGTAAAGCAGTGGATGTAGTGTACATGGATTTTAGTAAGGCATTTGATAAGGTTCCCCATGGTAGGCTTATGCAGAAAGTAAGGAGGCATGGGATAGTGGGAAATTTGGCCAGTTGGATAACAAACTGGCTAACCGATAGAAGACAGAGAGTTGTGGTGGATGGCAAATATTCAGCCTGGAGCCCAGTTATCAGTGGCGTACCGCAGGGATCAGTTCTGGGTCCTCTGCTGTTTGTGATTTTCATTAACGACTTGGATGAGGGAGTTGAAGGGTGGGTCAGTAAATTTGCAGATGATACGAAGATTGGTGGAGTTGTGGATAGTGAGGAGGGCTGTTGTCGCTTCAAAGAGACATAGATAGAATGCAGAGCTGGGCTGAGAAGTGGCAGATGGAGTTTAACCCTGACAAGTGTGAGGTTGTCCATTTTGGAAGGACAAATCTGAATGCGGAATACAGGGTTAATGGTAGGGTTCTTGGCAATGTGGAGGAGCAGAGAGATCTTGGGGTCTATGTTCATTGTTCTTTGAAAGTTGCCACTCAAGTGGATAGAGCTGTGAAGAAGGCCTATGGTGTGCTAGCGTTCATTAGCAGAGGGATTGAATTTAAGAGCCGTGAGGTGATGATGCAGCTGTACAAAACCTTGGTCAGGCCACATTTGGAGTACTGTGTGCAGTTCTGGTCACCTCATTTTAGGAAGGATGTGGAAGCTTTGGAAAAGGTGCAAAGGAGATTTACCAGGATGTTGCCTGGAATGGAGAGTAGGTCATACGAGGAAAGATTGAGGGTGTTAGGCCTTTTCTCATTAGAACGGAGAAGGATGAGGGGTGACTTGATAGAGGTTTATAAGATGATCAGGGGAATAGATAGAGTAGACAGTCAGAGACTTTTTCCCCGGGTGGAACACACCATTGCAAGGGGACATAAATTTAAGATAAATGGTGGAAGATATAGAGGGGATGTCAGAGGTAGGTTCTTTACCCAGAGAGTAGTGGGGGCATGGAATGCACTGCCTGTGGTAGTAGTTGAGTCGGAAAATTTATGGACCTTCAAGCGGCTATTGGATAGGTACTTGGATTAGGGTAGAATAAGGGAGTGTAGGTTAACTTCTTAAGGGCAGCACGGTAGCATTGTGGATAGCACAATTGCTTCACAGCTCCAGGGTCCCAAGTTCGATTTCGACTTGGGTCACTGTCTGTGTGGAGTCTGCACATCCTCCCCGTGACTGCGTGGGTTTCCTCCGGGTACTCCGGTTTCCTCCCACAGTCCAAAGATGTGCAGGTTGGGTGGATTGGCCATGACAAATTGTCCAAAATTCTATGATTAACCTAGGACAAAAGTTCGGCGCAACATCGTGGGCCGAAGGGCCTGTTCTGTGCTGTATTTCTCTATCTCTATCTATCTAATCCTCATCACATGGAAAATGCTAGCTTGACATCTTGGCAGTGCCACTCTGACAGTGCCCCTGACAGCTATCAGTGCCAGGGTGCCAGGCTGGAAGTGCCAAGATGTCACCCTGCCCAGAGCAAAAGCACGGGCCTCCGATCCCCTGGGAGCCCCCCACAGGTACTGTTCCGCCTGGTCCCAGTTTGTGGAGACTGGCACTCAACGGTGCTCACCTGAAGTCTCCAAGGCAAGGAGGTTAGATCCTACGCCTTGGGAACGCATATTGGAGTGAGACTAGCTGTCTCATTCTAGTGTGCAGATTTGCCAGAAAGTGATCCCGCGTGATCCCATTTAGCACGGTACCAGTGCCACACAACATAATGGATGTTATCCTCAATGTGAAGACCCAACTTTATCTCCCCCAGGACTGTGCGGTAGTCACTTCTACCAATACTGTCATAGGCAGATGCATCTGCAGCAGGCAGGTTGCTGAGATGATGTTTTTCCCTCTTGTTGGTTCCCTCACCACCTGCTGCAGACCCAGTCTAGCACTTATGTCCTTTCGAACTTGGCTAACGTGGCCAATATTTTTGCAACTGAACCACTCTTGGTGATGGACATTGAATTCCCCCACCCAGAGTACTATCTGTGCCCTTGAGCTTTGACAAAGAGTCATCGGACTCGAAACGTTAGCTCTTTACTCTCCCTGTAGATGCTGCCAGACCTGCTGAGACTTTCCAGCATTTTCTCTTTCATTTCAGATTCCAGCATCCGCAGTAATTTGATTTTATCTGTGCCCTTACCACCCTCAGTGTTTCCTTCAAGTGGTGTTCAACATGGAGGAGAACTGATTCATCAGCTGATGGTGGCCAGTACGTGGTAATCAGCAGGAAGTTTCCATGCCCATGTTTGACCTGCAGCCTTGAGACTTCATGCGGTCTGGAGTTGAAGTTGAGGACTCCCAGGGCAACACCCTCCCGACTGTATACCACTGTGCCGCCATGTCTGCCTGTAGGACAGGACACGCACAGGGATGGTGACAGTGGTGTCTGGGTGTTATTTGTACGGTATAATTCTGTCAGTATGACTATGTCAGGCTGTTGCTTGACTAGTCTGTGAGATAGCTCTCCCAATTTTGGCACAAGCCCCCAGATGTTAGTGAGGAGGACTTTGCAGGGTCAGCAGGGCTCGGTTTTCCATTGTTGTTTCCAGAGCCTTAGTCGATGCTGCGTGGTTTGTCCAGTTTCTTTACTTATTATTGACTTTGTAGCGGTTTTATATTATTATTATCGTTACAGCTGAGTGGCTTGCTAGGCCATTTCAGAGGGCATGCAAGAGTCAACCACACTGCTGTGTCACATGTAGGCCAGACCAGGCACGAAATATAGAATTTACAGTGCAGAAGGAGGCCATTCGGCCCATCGGGTTTGCACTGGCCTTTGGAAAGAGCACCCTCTTAAGCCCACAGCTCCACCCTTTGCTCGTAACCCAGTAACCCCACCTAACCTTTTTTGGACACTAAGGGCAATTTATCATGGCTAATCCACCTAGCCTGCACATCTTTGGACTGTGGGAGGAATCTGGAGCACCCGGAGGAAACGCACGTGGTAAGGACAGCAGATTTCTTACCCTAAAGGATAATAGCGGCTGGGTTTTTTACACCAATCGGCAATGCTTTCAGGTTATGATTAATTCCAGATATTTATTGGATTCAATTTCCACCATTGGCCAAGGTGGAATTTGAACCCCATTCCCCCCAGAGTATTACCCTGGGTTTCTAGATCACCAGTCCAATGACTGGCCCAGTCCACTATGCCACAACACAAAGTGTGGATGGAGTGTGGCACAAACTTCCTGATTGGGTGGTGGAGGTGGGTTTGATAGCGGTATTCAAAAGGGAATTGGATTGCTATCTGAAAAGAAAGGCTGTGCAAGGTTACGGGGATAAGGTAACCTTAGTTACCTTGGGCGGAATTCTCCGACCCCCCGGGGGGATGGAAAATTGCCCAGGGTCGGCGTCAATCCCGCCCCCGCCGTGTCCTGAATTCTCCGCCCCTCAAGATTCGGCGGGGGCAGGAATCGAGCTGTGCCAGTCGCCGGGCCCCCCCGCGGCGATTCTCCGGCCCGCGATGGGCCGAAGTCCCGCCGCTGACAGGCCTTTCCCGCCGGCGTGGTTTAAACCACCTCCAGTACCGGCGGGAGGGCAATCTGACCCCGGGGGTGCCCCCACGGTGGCCTGGCCCGCGATCGGGGCCCACCGATCGGCCGGCGGGCCTGTGCCGTGGAGACACTCTTTTTCTTCCGCCCCCGCCATGGCCTTCACCACGCGGGGGCAGAAGAGACCCCCTCCCCTGCGCATGCGTCAGTATGACGTCAGCAGCTGCTGACGCTCCGGCGCATGTGCGGACTTACGCTGGCGAAGTCCTTTCGACCCCGGCTGGCGTGAACGGCCTTTGGAAACCACTCCGGCGCGGGCCTTGCCCCTAAAGGTGCGGAGAATTCTGCACGTTTGGAGCGGCCCGACGCCGGAGTGGTTCATGCCACTCCGACACGCTGTGAACCCCCCCCCCCCCACCGGCCGGGTAGGGGAGAATCTGACCCTGAGTGAGACAAAGTAAATTGCTCTTTCAGTGAGCCGGTGCAGACTCAATGAGCTGAATGACCTCCTACTCGCTGTAACAATTCTGTGAGTCTTATGGAGAGCCACATGAGCAGACTGCTGAGTGAACACAGGAGGCCTGAAGCTGTGTTGAGTAATGGGAAGGCACGATGACCCCGAGACGTGGACCTCCTGCCAGGTTTAAAATGCTCCAAGTAAGCAGAGGAAGACAGGTGAGACTAGAAAAGTTAAAAGAGCAGCTGCCTGAAGCTGTTGTGGGGTGTTGGTTACAGTTCGGTAGGCCTGAAGAGGTCTTTGTTAACTTAATGTAAAAATAGAACTATTTACAATGCTCTGGGCGGCACGGTAGCACAGTGGTTAGCACTGGTGCTTCACAGCATCAGGGACCCGAGTTCGATTCCCAGCTTGGGTCACTGACAGTGCGGATTCAGCACGTTCTCCCCGTGTCTGCGTGGCTTTCCTCCGGATGCTCCGGTTTCCTCCCACAAGTCCTGAAAGACGTGCTTGTTGGGTGAATTTGACATTCTGAATTCTCCCTCTGTGTACCCGAACAGGTGCTGGAATGTGGCGACTAAGGGCTTTTCACAGTAACTTCATTGCAGTGTTAATGTAAGCCTACTTGTGACACTAATAAAGATTATTATAATAAATATTATTATTACAATCATAAATTATATTGTCAGCTACATTATCACTGTGCCATATATCCCTTCAAGCCCTTGAGTTCAAAGGTTCAGACACTCTGAAGTCCGTACACCCCTCCATATCTCGTTCATACTAGGCTGGAGGAGTGGTGATCTCTGCTGCTGGGGATCTGGAGGTGTTGTGGTTACCTCCTCGCTGGTTGGCTGGTCTGACCATTGAGGATTTACAGCACCTGTAATATATGTGGAAAAACCTGCTCCACAAAGAGAAAGTTCAACACTGGAATCCCAGTCAGGATATTCTTTCTTCTTTGAGTACGCAATAACTTGCAGTTCTGTATGATTCGTGGCGGTGGTTGTCTTGGCATCTTCTGCCATTTTGAGGAGATCCACGGCCTGACAGGCATCTCTGCTCAAGAGAGAGAAAGGCTCCATGGATGACATATATCAGCTCGAAGATTTGTTTGCCACAATACATTAATGGTTCCGGTATACTGCCTGTGATGGGAAGTCAGATTCCTCCGGTCCCATAAAGTGGGGTGGCTATTGTTCGAAGCTGGAGGTCTTATAGCCATGGTGCTTTGTCCGACAAGACCATTACATAGAACATACAGTGCAGAAGGAGGCCATTTGGTCCATCGAGTCTGCACCGACCCACTTAAGCCCTCACTTCCACCATATCCCCGTAACCCAATAACCCCTCCTAACCTTTTTGGTCACTAAGGGCAATTTAGCATGGCCAATCCACCTAACCCGCACATCTTTGGACTGTGGGAGGAAACCGGAGCACCCGGAGAAACCCACACAGACGCAGGGAGAACGTGCAGACTCCGCACAGACAGTGACCCAGTGACCCAGAATCGACCCTGGTGCTGTGAAGCCACAGTGCTATCCACTTGTGCTACCGTGCTGCCCTTGAGCTCAGAGAGAGCGGCGTCTACTACTCCTACCACTGCTCTGTCTCCAATGAGCTCTGATTTTAAGTCTCCGTATTCTCTACCTGCTGCCATTCTGCACAGGTCATTGATGAATGAATTGACAGGTTCTCCTGGCTGCCGAGCTCTCTTATTGAATTCAGCTCCTTTGAGTATTTTAATGCTGCTTAGATTAAAATAAATGTCAAAAGATTTTAGTACTTCTTCAAATTTAGCAGATGATTCATTGATTCCCTGCCATGCAATCATGTCTCCAATCAGGTCTACTGAGTAAAGCAGCATTTTCAACTGCTCCTTTCTGACTTTTTGTTTAAACCTGAGGCAATGCTGTATTTTAAGAATCTTTTCCTCCAAAGTCCCCAATTTTTAATTGGATTAGTCAAAATTGATTTGCAAGTATGGAATTCTGATCCATTGGTAAATGTTTAAAAATATGACCTCTGCTTTAAGAGCTATCTGATTTTCACGTTGTCCACTTGGAGACAAAGGGGTTGCCCATGCTGGCCGTTTTCGGTGGGCTGCGCAACAATGCGATGACGCTGAGCTTTTGTAACAATGGCTTCCTGGATCGACCGCCTGCAGAGTTCAATTGTTCAGCATTTTATTTTAAAGTTGCGAATTTGTCAAATCCTAGCTTCTGCTTGCTTTGACTGAGTCAATAGTCACATTGTTCCCAAACTATTTAATTAACTCCTTTTTTTTCTTGTTCCTGATGAGTTCCCACTCCGAGATTGACTTCTAGCGGCATATATCTCTCAAGCTGCGCTTCTGACTCTGAATTTAAAAAATCTCTTAGGACTTGCTCTAGCCGAGAGTTTTAAAAGATTTAGCTTACCCCTGCTTTGCCTCTGGGATTTGAAGCAGGACCTCCAAAGGAGATTCAATGGAGTCTTCTGGCAGAGTAAGGAACTTTAAATCTCTACCTCCAGCTTCCAAGCCTTTCTTTGGACCACTTCCCTGACGTTTTTTCCTCTGTGCCTCTGCCTGGAGATTCTTTTCAGATCAGAATACTTTTTTTGCGTTTTCCTCAGTCTTTCAGCATTTCAGTTTGTCTCTACATTTTAGCAAGATTTAGGGATATTTCTACGAGCTGCCACAATGGAGAGTGATTGCTACAGTTCATTATGTCTGAATTAATATGAGCATAAGTTAACTGTAATTCTTTATCAACTACTAGAACAATTTACAAAAATGTAGTAAAGATTACAATCTAGGAGTTGTCTCCATGCATGCGTCAGCCCTTTCCAACACCACATTGATCCCCAGGTGCATGCCATGCGTTCTCTTACATCACTGCGTGGGTGGTACTATAATTAGACCCACATTACCAGTGACTGGTTTAGCACACTGGGCTAAACAGCTGGCTTGTAATGCAGAACAAGGCCAGCAGCGTGGGTTCAATTCCCGTACCGGCCTCCCTGAATAGGCGCTGGAATGTGGCGACTAGGGGCTTTTCACAGTAAATGGGCTGGTTTAGCTCACTGGGCTAATTCGCTGGCTTTTAAAGCAGACCAAGCAGGCCAGCAGCACGGTTCGATTCCCGTACCAGCCTACCCGGACAGGCGCGGGAATGTGGAGACTAGGGGCTTTTCACAGTAACTTCATTGAAGCCTACTCGGGACAATACGCGATTTTCATTTTTTCACATTAACCCTATATATGCCAGGCCCTTATGCTACAGAAGCCTATGCAGCTCATCTGAAGGTGCTCCTTGTATTATGAAGGATCCTAGTCCCCTTTGACAGTGACATGAATCCTCATTCTGCCCTAATGGTAGAGAAAGCTCCTGCACAACTGCAGGTGGCTCAGAGTGTGCTAGGTCCCTCTAGACCTCAGGCACTGCAGCACCAGAACAGAAAAAACAGTAGCCTGCTTCCACATCAGCTGCAGGGACTGGGAGAATACAACATAGTAGCACCCCAAATCAGTCACAGAAATGTACCCCGTAACTGTGACCCACAGTTCTGGACACACCCACCATCGGGAGCATCCTTCTTGCATCTACCCTGTCCTGTTAGAATTTTATAGGTTTTTATGAGATCCCCCCCCCCCCTTATTCTTCTGAACTCCAGCGAATACAATCCTAACCAACTCAACCTCTCCTCATACATCAGTCCTGATAGCCCAGGAATCATTCTTCGCTGCACTCCCTCTTGAACAAGAACATCTTTCCTCAGATAAGGAGGCCAAAACTGCACACAATATTCCAGATGTGGCCTCACCAAGGCCCTTGTATATTTGCAGCAAGACATCCCAGCTCCTGTACTCGAATCCTCTCACTGTGAAGGCCAACATACCATTTGCCTTCTTTACCGCCTGCTGCTTCCCTTCAGCAACTGGTGTACAAGGCCACCCAGATCTCATTGCCCTCTCCCAATTTATGGCCATTCAGATAATAATCTCCCTTCCCATTTTTGCTACCAAAGTGGATAACCTCACATTTATCCAAATTACTCCACATCCGTCATTCCTTTGCCCATTCAGCCTGTCCAAATCACACTGAAAGATCTCTGCATCCTCCTCGCAGTTCACCCTCCCACCCAGCTTTGTGTCATCTGCAAATACGGAGATAATACATTTAGTTCCCTCATCTAAATCTTATAATAGCTGGGGTCACAATATCGGGTTCTTACGGTACCCCACTAGTCATTGCCTGCCATTTGGAAAAGCACCCATTTATTCCTGCTCTTTGTTTCTTGTCTGCCGACCAGATTTCTATCCATCTCAAAATACTACCCTGAATCCCATGCACTTCAATTTTACACGTTGATTTCTTATGTGGGACTTTGTCAAAAGCCTCCTGAAAATCCAAATAAACAATGTGCTTTTACTGCCCTACCCTCCTCTCCACACCCGATCACCTCCTCGAAAAATTCAATAACATTTATTAGGCATGACTTTACTCTGACAAATCCATGCTGCCTATCTGATCAGACCTTGCCTCTCCAAGTGGAGATGAATACTCTCCTGCACAATTTTCTCCAATAGTTTCCTTACTACTGACATGACACTCATTAGCATGTATTCACTGGTTTATCTCTACCACCCTTCTTGAAAAGCAGAACCACATGAGCTGTTCTCCAATCATCTGGCACCTCCCCTGTGGCCAGAGAGGAATTAAAAATTTGGGTCAGAGCTTTTGTAATTTCTTCCCTTATTCCCACAGCAGCCTGGGGTACAATTCATCCAGACCTGGGTGTTTGTCCACATTTAAGCCTGCCAAAACCTCCAAAAGCTCCTCACTCCCCGTGTCAAGCTGCAACCTCACAGCTCCTCGCCCCAAATTCTGTACCGACACCCATCTGCTCCCAAGTGAAGACAGATGTGAAATACTCGCTGAACACCCTACCAATGTCATAGAACATAGAACAGTACAGCACAGAACAGGCCCTTCGGCCCTCGATGTTGTGCCGAGCAATGATCACCCTACTCAAACCCACGTATCCACCCTATACCCGTAACCCAACAACCCCCCACTTAACCTTACTTTTTTTTTACGACACTACGGGCAATTTAGCATGGCCAATCCACCTAACCCGCACATCTTTGGACTGTGGGAGGAAACCGGAGCACCCGGAGGAAACCCACGCACACATGGGGAGGACGTGCAGACTCCGCACAGACAGTGACCCAGCCGGGAATCGAACCTGGGACCCTGGAGCTGTGAAGCATTTATGCTAACCACCATGCTACCATGCTGCCCTTTGGCTCCACACACAGATTGTTCCCTTGATCCCTAATGGGTCCTACATTTTGCCTGGTTATACTTATCGAGTATCTTGGGATTCTCCCTGAGCCTACTAGGCAGTGCATTTTCAGGCCCCTTCTTTGTTCTCCGAACTGCTTTCTTAAGTACCTCCTTGCACTTTCTATATTTCACTAAGGCCTCTGCTGATTTTTCTCTTTGTACCTGCTAAAAGTCTCTTTTTCCTTTCTTATCCAGTCCTGAATATTCCGAGGCATCTAGGATTCTCTGAGCTTGTTGCTCCTACATTTCACCCTAAACGGAACATTTGGGCCTGTACCCTCCCCATTTCCTTTTTTTAACCCCCCCCCCCCCCCCCCCCCCCAATACTCAGCTGTTGATTTTCCCACAAGAAGCTGTACCAAGTCTACTTTGGCCAGATCCCGCCTTATTCTAATAACATCTGCCTTCCCCCAATCCAAAACAGTTTTCTCCAGACCATCTTTTTCCCTTTTCCATACCAAACTTAAATTATACTGGGCGCAATTCTCCGCACTCACGACGGTGCGGAGAATAGCGTGGCTCGTAAAATTTTACGGCCACGCTCGTCCGACGCCCTCCCGCTATTCTCCCCCCCCCCCCCCCCCCCCCACGCCCGACTCCCAATACGAATCGCTGCCGCCGTTTTTTTACGGCCATCAGCGATTCTCAGCTGTCCGATGGGCCGAGTTCCCAGCCCTTTACGGCTGTTTTTACGAACGGCAAACACAGCTGGTCTGGCCGTTCGTAAAAACGGCCGTAAAGTCCCGATTTTTAAAACCATGGCACCGATTGGCACGGCCGTACCACGGCCGTGCCAAGGGTGCCATGGGCCCGCGATCGGTGGGCACCGATCGTGGGCAGCGGGTCCGATGCCCGCGCACTCTTTGTCCCTCCGTCACCCCGCTGTATCACTTCACGGGGCGGCTGAGGGGCATCCCGGCCCGCGCATGCGCGGATTTCGCGCAAATGCGCGATGACGTCACCCGTGCATGCGCGGGTTGGAGTCGTCCAATCCGCGCATGCGCGGCTGACGTCATATGACGCGTCAGCCGGCGCAAACTCTGGCAAGCGGGCTTAACGAAATTCGTTAAGCCCGCGATGCCGGAGTTTACGGCGGCGGCATGCTAGCCCCGACCGGGGACCAGAATCGGTTCCCGGTCGGGGAGGGGGGGGGGGCTGGCGTCAAACCCGCCCGGATTTGACGCCAGCCTTACGATTTCTCCCCCTCTGGGAGAATCGCGCCCATTGTGTTATGGTCACTATCACTAAAATGCTTCCCCATTGCCACTCCAGCTTTGTTCCCAGAATTAGATCCAGAACAAGGCATCCCTTGTTGGACCACCTTCATAGTGACATGATAAGCTCTACTGAAGGCATTTCAAAAAATCTGCCCCCTCTAAACCATTTACACCGTGACTACTGTTGTTGGGGAAGTTGAAATCCCTGAATATAGTTATCCTATTATTATTATTTTCACACAACTCAATGAATTGACAACATATCTGCCCCTGTATTTCCCACTGACTATTTGTGGGGATCAATAATACTCTCCCAGCTATGTCACTTTTATTCCTAAGCAATACCCACAAAGCCTTATTTGAAGAACCTTCCAAGATGTTGCCCCTCCTTAATGCAGCAACTGTCTCCTTAATTAATAGTGCATTACCACCTCCTCTTTTACACCCTCCCCTGTCTCGCCTGAAGATCCTATACCCCGGAATGTTGAGTTGCCAATCCTGCCCCTCCCTCAACCCCGTCTCTGAGATGGCAAAGATATCACAATTCTACGTGACAATCCACACCCTTAACTCATCAGTTTTACCTGTAATACTCCAAGCATTAACGTCGAGGCCATCCAACTTCGATCTGATTATCTTGGAAATCAGCATGGTTGACCTCCCTCTGTCTTGGTATGTCCCTATGGTACTCACGCTCTATGCCCCGACCAAACTAGTTTAAACTCTTCCCAAGAACATTAGCAAACCCACCCACAAGGAGGCTGGTCTCATTCTGGTTCAGGTGCAGACTGTCCCCCTTATCTGTGTCCCACCTACCCTAGAAACTGCCCCAGTGATCCAAGAATCTAAAACCCTCCCTCTTGCACCAACTCTTGGGCCATGGATTCATCTGCCCTCTTCCCCTATTTCTTTACTCACTAGCACATGGCACCCAGAGTAATCCAGAGTTTACAACTTTTGCGGTGCTGCTTTTTAATCTGCTGCTTCGCTCCCTGAATTCTTGGTGCAAGACCTCATCCTTTATCCTACCTTTATTGTTGGTACCAACGTGTACCACGACCTCTGACTTCTCAGCCTTCCCCTTTAGGGTGTCCTGCAGCCGTTTAGTGGCATCTGTGACCCTGGCCCAGGGAGGCAACACACCATCCTGGAGTCACGCCTGAAGCCGCAGAAACACCCTGACTGTGCCCTGAACCAATGATTCCCCTATCACTTCCTTCCTTCTTCCTCCCCTCCTGTACAGTCAGGCCACTTGTGGTGACAGTAGCTTGGCTCTGACTGCACTCCCTTGAGGAATCAGCTTGCAAAATGGAAAACTGGTTTGAGAGTGGGACCCAAGGGGACTCCTGCATTACCTTCCTGTTTCTCCTAGACTGCCTGGTGGTCACCCTTCTCCTCTCCAGTCCCTTGAGCTGCAGTGTGACCACCTCTCTAAATATGCTATCCACATTACTATTACCAGGGGCTGGTTTAGCACAGTGGGATAAACAGCTGGCTTGTAATGGAGAACAAGACCAGCAGCGCGGGTTCAATTCCCGTACCGGCCTCCCCGAACAGGTGCCAGAATGTGGCGACTAGGGGCTTTTCACAGTAACTTCATTGAAGCCTACTTGTGACAATAAGTGATTATTATTATTATTAGCCTTGTGGGTGCACCGCAGTGTCTCCAACTCCGCTCAAGCTCCGAATGAATCCCAGAGCTCAAGTTTCTGAAGCTGGGAGCACATGTGGTTATCTAGGATGCCAGTATGGTCCATGACTTCCCACTTATGATTGGCCACATGTTCCTCTCAGGTGACCTCATCTGCCATGCCTTAAACCTAATCGTACGTCATCCTAGTTGCTTACTTTTCAAATTACATAGTCTTAAAAAATATTCCTTTTACCTTAACTTAGTCTCCTTGTCTAATCCTACTTCGACCTATTTATCCGTGTGTTACTTATTATAATTACTAATCACTTTACCTTATTGTGCTGGGTTTGACTTATCTCTGGTGCTTCTCAGTTCATTTTTTTCAAATAGAACTGACTGCAGGACACTGTTGACTGTTAGACTATTGCAGAAAAGGGATACAAACATTTTAATCTGTTGTAACGCAGACCAGATAATTGCAGCTTTCAGCACAGCAAGGACTAGAATTTCATTATTTATTTTCATTGTGGCAAAACATTTTGAGTCTTGTTTCATATCCAAGCGAGGGAGACACTCAAGTCCCCAACATTCCCACACACTGCCCCCACCTTGAAAATAAAGGGCAAAATCATTCAGAAACAAGTGACAAATGTTTTCCTGAGGGATTCTCCATGGTCTTACAAAGCCACTTGCTGCTCTGATAACATCTGTTATCAGCTTGCCCTTCCCCACAGCTTTCCGTGGCAGCATTTGTAGTAAGCGTCACTCAAGTGTGCGTCTCCAGGCGTCGATATGTTTGCACACACACTGGACCGCAGCATAACGACAGGCCATCTCCACAGTTACCCGCAGTTCACTCAACAGTGTGACACCACATGGAAGGAGCAAATTATGATCTCAGATCATCAAGAACTTTTTGCATGACAGTTACATTCACCTCAGATTGACAGTAGGCTCCGATTAACCTGCTCCAACTTAGTAGTATAAAATGGTACATCCTGATGGTAGAGCCAAGGAAGACAAATTCACAAGCATACTCAGAGAAAGAAAATGTAATCAATCCTGATTCATTTACTTGTTTCCCCATCTCCTTAACAATGCGGAATGTGTTTGTTAGCTAATAATCTTTAATCCATATCTTAATTCAAGTCGTTGTAAATTTTGAAGATACAAATTTGGGTCTGATACTCACTGCTGCCAAGGTCAGACGGCTGAAAACAGTGAGATATTTTGAGAGAAGCAATGAAATGTTTCTCGAAACAAGTGGAATAAACAGAATCATGGTTACTTTATTTTTACAATGCGCTACATAGAAAGAAAACCCATCTGGCTGAATTTTATGAGGTGAGTTGGAACTTTGTTGCTGGGGTAAAAGGTTGGTGGGCCCATTGTCCAATTAAGGACAGCTGCTGGGGTCCTGATGCTGTGGAGCCTAATCACAGGGCCAACAGCTCTGAAGTCTCAGCAGCGCCACTGGGGAACACAGGAGGCCTTTGGGCCTACAGTAGGTAAGAAAGAAAGAAAGACATTTTAAAACTCATGGGCCTACAGTCGGAGAGGAAACAGTTTTGGAGAGGCCTCTGTGGCCTTCCCTGCCTGCGATCCCTTAATTGTTCCATTAAAACTCACCCAGAGGATGCTGCTGGGAGGCCGCTTCCATTTAGCTGGCAGCCTCCCAATGTACTCTGACATCGGCATGTGCCGAAGACACCATAATATGCTCCTATTGGGCCTTTATGTTAATTGCTGCATGAAGAGGGTCGAACCATTGAACATGAAGAGCACTTTTGCCAATTGAAGACTTATACGGGAGAAGCAATAGAAATAACAGGTACAACAATGGAATCTGTAAGCTATGCACAACAGTTTATCCAGCTCCCATTGACAATATCCTGTCCTGAGACAATCCATGGTGTAAAGAGGAAACCAGCTTTGACATCCTGCCCCTGGATGCACAATGAAGTGGACAGGAACTGACTGTGACACGTAGGATGGAAATGTCAGAAAAACAACTTTGGAATGGATACAAGACCCTGGTAAACAACAGGTGACAGGATGGGGTTAAATCATGAGCTGATCACAAGTCATCACTTTTGTTTAAAGTAATTTTACTGGATAATATAGAAATTACAGCTCCAAGGATTGGATCAAGTCCAACAGGAGTGGACTATTGATTTTTGGAAAATTCTATAATTAATGTGTTTTTATCAACGTTGGGCAGATTGATCTTGGCATTTATCCAGATCTCTCTCTTGTGTACACAAAACCAAGCTTGGGATAATAAAGCTGTCTTAACCAGGCTGCTGTTGGTCTCTGTTTATTAAGCTAAGCCATAACTATGAGGGAGGAACCCCACATAAAGTAAACACTCCTACACTGCGTGCCTACCATTTTGCAGGCAGACAGCATCTTTGCATCTCATCTTGCAATTAGTAAAATGCCCCAACAGCAGGACCAGGTGGGGGAGCGTGCAGACAGTGCCAAACACCAGAGCCCGTGGGCAAGGGGGGCCCAGGTTGTTCCTGTAAGCAGAGTTTCTTATCGCCCAGCCTGAGCTGCAGGGCTGAAAGACTGAATTTAAAAATAATCGTGACCTCAAGGTTGAGATTTCCCGATTTTTCTAAAAGTCAGTCTTTCATATATATTTCACTGAGGTGCAGAACTTTGGGCAGCTTTGTGGTTTTGATTTTTCCTTTGAAAAGTCACCCAAAAAACCACAAACCTGCCTCTGACCCAACACCTGAGAGTATCTTGTTTTAGACAAAGTCTAAAAGAAAAGTATTCATGCAGAATGCCTCTTTGGATGAATAGACCCATTTGACTCCTCCACGGAGGACTGGACATGATATGTTGAGCGCCGTGGGCATTATTTCCAAGGAAACAAAAGAGGGGAGGAGGTGAAACACAAAGTAATTCTCCAGAGTGTTTGTGGGACTCAGACCTATAGCCATATTTGCAGTCTTACAACGCCTGACTCCAAATCATTTAGTGAGCTCGTAGATTTAATGAAAGCACAATTGCAACCTCAACCATCAATCATACTCCAGAGATTCAAACTTTAAAAAAATAAATTTAGAGTATCCAATTATTTTTCCCAATTAAGGGGCAATTTAGCGTGGCCAATCCACCTATCCTGCACATCTTTGGGTTGTGGGTGCGAAACCCATGCAAACACGGGGAGAATGTGCAAACTCCACACGGACAGTGACCCAGAGCCGGGATTGAACCTGGGACCTCGGCACCGTGAGGCAGCAGGGCTAACCCACTGCACAACCGTGCTGCCCAAAAGATTAAAACTTTGAGGGTGAGAGCCCCAGGCAAATTGATCATGACGTACATTACTAAACTGAAGTACAGTAAGAAGTCTTACAGCACCAGGTTAAAGTCCAACATGTTTGTTTCAAACACTAGCTTTCAGAGCACTGCTCCTTCCTCAGGTGAATCATTCAACCTGGTGTTGTAAGACTTCTTACTGTGCTCATCCCAGTCCAACGCCGGCATCTCCACATCATAAACTGAAGTAATTATCGGAGTATTGTAATTTTGGAGCCACTCTAAATGACATGTTACGGGGGAAGGTTAGTCTGTGGCACGAACAACAATGCTATTCAATCCAGATTGTCTGGCGAGGTCGACATAAAATTTGAAGTAAGCATTGGGGATAGCATTGGCCATGGAAAGCACTAAAAAAGGTGCACAAGAACTGCACAGCACACAAAATGGCGCCATTCACCAGTTAGGCCTGGAGCTGTTGCGCAAAAACTGCCAAATCAGCTGCAAAGCGGGAAACAATTTCAGCTACCAACAAAACAAAAAGGTAGCGAATAGGCAATCAGTCAGTAATGCTTAAAAGAAAATGTTGCTGATTTAAAGGAACCACACTCCTGAGTCACTTTAGTTTAAGGAGACTGAGTGTTTTTATTGGCACAAAAGAAAACATTTGATTGGCACAAAAGAAGAGAGGGAGTCGAACCATTGAACATGAAGAGCACTTTTGCCAATTGAAGACTTATACGGGAGAGGCATTAGAAATAACAGATACAACAATGGAATCTGTAAGCTATGGACAACAGTTTATCCAGCTCCCATTGATAATAGTGGCATGTGGAGGACCAAGCCTATTCAGCTCAAAGATTGGCTCAAAGAAATCAAGTTGAATTGAGCCAAGACTTTTCAGGTGTGGGAAGAGGGGCTGCCCAAAATGATAAGAAAATATAAGAGCATCTACTGTGATGAATTAGGCAAAATCAACGGGTTACCAATTAAGATTTATGTGGATCCAGAGGTGATTCCCCGATTCTTTAGGGCAAGATGCCTTACCAGAGAAAGTAGATACTAAGTTAAGCAAGTTGGAAGAACTACGTATTATCCAGCCAGTTTAGTTCTTGGAATGGGCAGCACCTACAGTCCCCATATTGAAACCAGACAAGACCATTCGCATTTGAGGCGATTAGAAGTTAACAGTTAATCAGGCTGCCAAGCTGAATAAATATCCAATCCCGGGAATTGAAGACCTGTATGAAAAGTTGGCAGGAGGTCAATCTTGCAAAAAGCTGGATATGTGTCACGTAAACAAGCAACTAGAATTAGAGGACGCTTCTCAGGAATATGTCACGATAAACACACATAAAAGGACTATTCCAGTACACAGGCCCACCTTTTGCCATGTCTTCTGCAATATTCCAAAGGGCAATGGAGAGTCTACTACAAGGGATACAATGGGTTGTAGTACATCATGATGCAATCCTTATAACTGAATCAACAGCGGCCAAGCATCTCACAAACTTAGAAAAGGTGTTAAAAAAATTTCAGGAGGCTGAAGTTCTCCTCAAGAAAGAGAAGTGTACCTTTCAAGTCAATGAGATGACTTACCTGGGGTACAAGGATTACACCTCATGGAGACAAGGTGAAGGCAAAAAAGGAGGCACCCGCTATCACAAACACAATTGACCTCAAATCATTTTTGGAGATGGGAAACTACTATGGACATTTTTCGCCAAACTTATCGACACAGTGACACACTGGTTAACACTGCTGGGTCACAGCGCCAGGGACCCGGGTTCAATCCTGACCTTGGGTAACTGTCTGTGTGGAGTTTGTACATTTTCCCCGTGTCCGCTTGGTTTTCCTCCGGGTGCTCCGCTTTCATCCCACAGTCCAAAGACGTGCAGGTTTGGTGGATTGGCCATGATAAATTGCCCCTTAGTGTCCAAAAGGTTAGATGGGGTTATTGGGATAGGGCGGGTGCGTGGGCCCAGGTATGATGCTCCTTCAGAGACTCAGTGCAGACTCGATGGGTTGAGGGTCGGTGCAGACTCGATGGGCCGAATGTCCTCCTTCTGCCTGTAAGGGTTCTATGTACACTTAGACCCAGCTAAAGAACTGCGACGCCTCTCCATTTGTATTGGTGCGATGTTGTCCCACGAGATAGACGACGAATCCGCATGGCCAATAGGGTACGTGTGAAGAACCCTCTCAGACCGAAAAAGGTTACTCACAAATCGAGAAGGAAGGACTTTCAATGATCTTTGGTGGCAAGAGATTCCACCAGTACATTCATGGTATACACTTTCCCATAGTGTCTGACAACAAAGCACTCTTGGGTCTCTTCAAAGAGGAGTAGGCTATCCTGTTGATCGCCTCAGCAAAGATTCAACGATGGATGTCCACCTATGTATATACTTTCAAGCACCGACCTGGAAAACACCTAGAGATTGCGGATGCACGTAGCCGCCTACTCTTGCAAGAAAGTATCACATGTACTCCAGTACCACAAGAAATCAGCACGGCATTAAATCTTTAGACACATTGCTGTCTCGACGAAGCACATCAGGAATTTGAACTTCTGTCCAAAGTAAGGGACAAAATGCTTATTCGATGGATGAATGAGCCAGTTTCTGAGGAAATGAAACCATTATTTACCCGCAAGAATAAATTGAGCGGTCAAGGTTTGCATCATACTCGAGGGAACAAGTGTAGCTGTTCCTGTGTCAGGCAGAGAGCGGCTCCTAACTGAATTACACAGCTTTCAAACTGGCATCTCTAAGATGAAGGTGCTTGCCAGGAGTTTTGTGTGGTGCCCTGGTGTTAATGCTAATATCTAGACTTTAGTCAAGCACTGTCAACAGTGCCAACTGCAACAAAGGTCACCTTCCACTGCCCTACTGCACCTTGAGAATAGCCTGGGCTGCCATGGGTATGAATCCATATCAATTATGTTGGTCCATTACTGGGCACAATGTTTTTGTTTGTGATTAATGCACACTCATTTTTTGGGTGCAGTCACTTACATTGTATGCTACCATTGACATGCTACCATTGCCAATGCTTTTGCTGGAGTCCTTTAATTTGATTTCCCTCTGTTCCCTTTTCTTTTCTTAGTTTTGGTCTGTGGACCTATAATCGAAATGTGCCTTTAAGCAGAGGACACAAGTGGGAGCAATCTGCCAGTCAGGACATTGTGCTCCAGGTTTTGTATTTTGGAGAGGAGAAAACAGACTCTTATCACTGGGAGAATCTTAAGTACCAGCTTTGGAGGAAGCTTGTCTGATTGGCTGGTTGGCAACCCATGGCTTGGCCAGGGACAGTATTCTGCCTGACAAGTCAGTGAGTGGTTCGAGCATTATGCTTCTGAGAGAGCTGGGCAGGAAGTGATTAGACCTTGAAAGGAGAAGGAACTCTCTCTCTCTATCTCTCTCGTTGCTGAAGCAAGTAATTGCTTTATTGTTCTGAAACCAAAGTGTCTGGCACATCTTTACTATTAATCTCAAATAATCTTTACAGTGAAAGTAGACAGCCTTGCCAAATTAAACCATCTCAAGCCTAGAACGAAGAAGTATAAAAAAAAAAGCTTGAACCCCTGAAAGACTTTAACTCAAAGCCATCCTAGTGAATCAGAGATCCTTTATCCTTTTACATTATCATCATTGTGTGTGTGCGTGCATATATATATATATATAGTGGGATGGGTTAGACACGGGGGTGGGGAGGGGTTGGTAAAAGGGTATTTGGTAGTCAGTTACATTTTTGTTAGTTTAGTTATATTACTGTTAAATAATAAAATGTCATTTGTGTTAAATTTACATAGCTGGTGACTGCAGTTAATTGGGCTCAGCCAAAGGCTTCAGATATTTTAAAATAACATTTCATGTCACTTGTGTTGCAAATCCAAGGCAAGTAGGGTTGGAATTGACTACACACTAGCCCTGGGGCTCGTGATACTTTTCAACTCATGGATTACCTCATGGAACCCGATTCACAAGTGCTGAGTTCCAAAGCTTCACCTCACTTAATGGTATTGAACACATTACAACTGTGCCTTACCACCCAGCATCAAACGTACTAGCCGAGAGAGCCGTCTAAACTTTCAGGTCTGGCTTAAAGAACCTGTCAGGAGGAGCCTTGGAGACCAAAATTGTGCAATTCCTCCTTAGCTATCGTACCACTCCACACGTAACAATGGAAGTTCCACCAGCAGAGCTGCTAAAGAAACGTTGTCTCAGAACAAGAGTGAGCCTCATGTTTCCAAATTTGCCGGGGGGGGGGGGGGGGGGGGGGGGGGGGGGGGGGTAGAAGCCAGCCAAAATAATCAGAAAGAAAACCATGCTTCATATAGTACAGGACGATCATTTATGGTAAATGAAACCATAAACATGAGAAACTTCAGTGATGGATCAATTGGATCCCCAGAATATTGTTTCGAAGACCAGACCCCGTACATACCAAGTGGACGTGGAGGGACAGATGGTTTGTAAACACGTAGACCAGTTGAGGAGTATAGAGATGCTCCAGAAGTCAGTGTTGCCATCAAGTAATGTTTTTGAACCCTTAAGCACCAAAGTACCTGCTCGACCTAACTAATGCCTTTGCGAAAATAAACAGTGATGAATCACCTGTGCCAGAAGAGGTACTCGGTATTGAAGTTCCTGTTAACGTCGATCCAGTGGAAGCATCTCAGACAACAGAAATACACTGTTGTACAAGAAACATAAAGCCCCCACAAAGACTCAACTTACAATTGTCTAACTCATGCGCATATGCCGGGTTTCTCCCTTCTGGGGACTAAGTCCTCACACCGGCGGGAAAATCGGCGCCAACATCTCCGGCGTTAAGGGGCTCCCAAGGTGAGGAATTCTCACCTGTCTCAAGGCTAGGTGGATGCGGGGGGGTTGGCGCCTCTCCAGCCAGCGCCGAAGGGTTTGCGCATGCGCGGAACGGCCGTCCTGATCTCACGCATGGGCAGAACCGCCGCCGTGGTTCTGCGCATGCGCAGACCTGCCCTAGTATTTTGGCGCATGCGCAGGGGGTTCCCTTCTCCACACCAGCCATGGTGGAGCGCTACAGGGGCTGGCGCGGAAGGAAGAAGTGCCCCCACGGGAACAGGCCTGCCTGCAGATCGGTGGGCCCGATTGCGGGCCAGGCCACCATGGGCCCCCCACCCCTCCCCCCCCCCGCCCCCGGGGTTGGATCCCCCGCGCCACGCTGACTTACCCGCCGTGTGGGACCATGTGGAACCCACGCCGGCGGGACTGACCAAAAACGGACGGCCACTCAGCCCATCGGGGCCCGGAGAATCGTCGCTGCCAACGGTCCCCGACCGGCATGGCGTGAGTCCCGCCCCTGCCCAAAAAACGGCGCCAGAGAATAAGGCAGCCAGCATTGGGGTGGCGGGGCGGGATTCACGCCGCTCCCCGGGGATTCTCCGACCCGGTGGGGGGTCGGGGAATCCTGCCCATAATGTTTAGTTAGTATTTAAGACAGAGTGAATTAGTGATTGGAATATGTATAAAGGAGTTAAAGTGGAAGGGATATGGTGATTTTCCCTTTAAGGGCAACACAGCAGAGTAAGGGTCATCTGGTCTGGATGACCAATCGGGACTTAAAGTGTGGAATCATCCCATGGTTTAAAAGGCTCCTAGGCAGAGACTTTTTGGAAGTAAGCTACAACCATGCGGCTGCTGTACAATTCTTATTAATAATACCTTTAGTGTCGACTAATGAAGTCTGTGAAAGTGCGTCATTTCACTCTGGTTCTATTTAAATCATTATTCATCATTTTTCAGTTCTGATTAACATCACATCTGAAATGTCAACACCTGTTCTCTCCACAGATGGTGGTGCTAAACACATGTTAAGGATTACTTTACACACTTTTACACATTTCGGATTTACTGTTATGCTATTTGCATAAACATCAGCCTTCCTTTGTCAGAAAAGTTTCAGACAGGATGTATTGGTAGCTGCTACTTGCTCTTATTTTCCCCATCTGGCGGGCTGTCATTCCACTCACAGAGCAGTAAAAGGTTGATCACTTCCAACGATACTTTACAAGTCCTGTCACAAAAAGGAGTTCAATAATAATAATCTTTATTGTCACAAGTCGGCTTACATTAACACTGCAATGAAGTTACTGTGAAAGTCCCCTAGTCGCCACATTCCGGCGCCTGTTCGGGTACACAGAGGGAAAATTCAGAATGTCCAAATTACCTAACAGCACGTCTTTCAGGACTTGTGGGAGGAAACCAGAGCACCCGGAGGAAACCCACAAAGATATGGGGAGAAGGTGCAGACTCCGCACAGACAGTGACCAAGCCGGGAATCGAACCTGGGACCCTGGTGCTGTGAAGCAACAGTGATAACCACTGTGCCGCCATGATAATATGATCATGGGCTGATATTTGTGGTGAATGCAGATGTTAAGGCAAGTTAGGTTTGTTCAACTTCCTACGCATTAGCCTAATGTCCTAATACACCCTGGCAGCTATGGATAATTAAGCAGCTATGGATAATTAATAAGTTCAAAGGATATAGGAGCAGAATTAGACCATTTGGCCCATCGAGTCTGCCCCCCCATTCTATCATGGGTCATATGTTCCTCATCTGTTAGCTACAATGTTACAGCCCAAGAGCTGGATTGCGAAATCAGTCAGAGCATCTCCTCCCTAGATCACATGACCTAGGAGCGGGAGTAGGCTCTTCAGGTACAATCTAGTTATGGCCTGTATGTGGGCACATGGCTGTCAGCATTCAGGAGCTGGAAGGCCTATGGATCCACCTGAAACCTTGGGCTCCATTACAATAGACCACATCGTTGTGCCCGCAAACACAACTCGCCCCTTTCTATAAGACTTCAGGCCAGCTCCCTTGATGTCAGGGGTTCTCGGCTAGATACCAGAGGACAATGGCGAAGTCATTGGGACTGATGCTCATCTCAGGCTGGTAATGACTCCAGATTCCCTGAGAGTGCCATGGAGCCAGGAAGCAACACTCCTTTTGATTTCAGTTGCTGCTTAGGCTGCAGAGACCACTGAAGAATCACAAGTGGAGTAGGCCCTGAGCCTGCACCTCTCACCAATTTAGTGGTGCACTCCTGAAATAGGTATCGGCTACCTCATTTACACATATTTAAGCAGCCTAACACCTTTGCAGGTGCCTGCCGGGGCAACACTATATGGCAGGGTCCACACCCCTAACACCAGATCCGGCACACACTCCATGGAATTGGCCGTCATGCTCATTTAATGCCTGTAAAATGGGCAACTCCAGGAACAATTTCTGCTCTTGTGTTTTCAAGGCACTATATCTATCAATACATGGACGAGGGCATTATTATTGTGAAGGAACTACATATTGGGTACAATTTCTTGAGGATTTTCATAATTATAGATGTTGGTCAAAGAAAATTTAAGTTGCCAAAATAATACTAAGCAAACCTAGGAGATACTTTCCAACAGAAGACTAAACTCATTGTTGACTACATTTTTGCTTCACTCAAAGAGAAAATAAATTGAGCAACTTTCACATTTAGATTCATGAAAATGTTCAGTTGCTGGTAGTTTTAGGGTTAAAAAGAGAGGCAAGATACGTCATTTAGATAGTGACTGATATGGGATATGTGCAGGATTCCTTTGAAGGACTATTAGTGAGTGTCACACTTGAAATGCTCCTTCTTAATTGCTCTGACACATCTGTCACACATCATACCATTACAATCATGCTACAGTGCCTGTCCAACCAGTATTTATCATCTATTGTCAAGAGGGAACTCAGTAAATTACTAAAAGATCATAGCAAAGCTGCTGACTCGTCAGTGAGAATTCTCCTTATCACTGCCTTTTCTTTGCCTGACATCGAGTGCTTCCAGACTTGAGGGCATTCGAAGCCCTTCAGCGCTTTACACGACAGTAATCCAACGAGGGACGTGGGGTGGCCAGATGACAGAAACCGCAAGCGCAAAACCTATGTTTGCGTTTGTCAGACGATGCCCGAGATTTGATTACTGTCTTCTCCTTCATGACAACCATTCAGTACCATTTGTAAATCTGTGGAGACGAGTAACTTGTGATTTGAGAGAAAATAAATGACTTTTGACGATGTCCTAATTCTGTAAACTCTTGCCTGCGTTAATTAAAATAGCAGTGCCTGACATGTTACAACCTATAGACTTTGAAAACCCAGGCTGGACATCAAGCTAACCACAATTTGATTTTTCTAATTTTCTCTCCTCCACTTTGCAACCTTGCTGGTGATCTCCATGATGAAAGAAAAGGAAGACGTGCATTTATATGGCGCCTTCCGCAAGGTCTGGACATTTTGAAGCACTTTACGGCCAATGAAGTACCTCTGAAGTGCAGTCGCTGCAGGAAGTGCACTGTAGCTAGTAAATGTAGCAGCTTATTTGGGCACAGCAAGCTCCAACAGACAGCAATTGGAGAAAGATAATCTGATTTTGTGATGTTGTTTGGCAGGCAAATATTCGGCAGGACAATGTGGATAGCTCCACTGCTCCTCTTCAAACTATTGTTCCAGGATCGCTTACACCCAGCTGAGAAGGAGGACGGTGTTTTAGTTTAATGCCTCCTCTGAAGGACGGTGGCTCTGCCAGTGCACTGCACTGGAGTGTCAACTTTAATTTGTCTGCTCAAGTACTGGACAGTAAGAAGTCTTACAACACCAGGTTAAAGTCCAACAGGTTTGTTTCAAACCCGAGCTTTCGGAGCGCAGCTCCTTCCTCAGGTGAATGGCGAGGTATGTTCTAGAAACATTTTATAGACAAAGTCAGAGATGCTGGACAATACTTGGAATGCGAGCATTTGCAGGTAATCAAATCATTACGGATCCAGGGAGAGGGATAATCACAGGTTAAAGAGGTGTGAATTGTCTCAAGCCAGAACAGTTGGTAGGATTTTGCAAGTCCAGGCCAGATGGTGGGGGGTGGATGTAATGCGACATGAATCCAAGATCCCTGTTGAGGTCGCACTCGTGCGTGCGGAACTTAGCTATAAGTTTTTGCTTGGCAATTCTGCGTTGTCGCGTGTCCTGAAGACCGCTTTGGAGAACACTTACCCGGAGATCAGAGGCTGAATGCCCTTGACTGCTGAAGTGTTCCTCGACTGGAAGGGAACATTCCTGCCTGGTGATTGTTGCACGATGCCCGTTCATTCGTTGTCGCAGTGTCTGCATGGTCTCGCCAATGTACACGCTTCAGGACATCCTTTCCTGCAGCGTAAGAGGTAGACTACATTGGTCGAGTCGCATGAGTATGTGCTGTGTACCTGGTGGGTGGTGTTACCACGTGTAATGGTGGTATCTGAGTCGATGATCTGGCATGTCTTGCAGAGATTGCCCTGGCAGGTTTGTGTGGTGTCGTGGTCGCTGTTCTGAAGGCTGGGTAATTTGCTGCAAACAATGGTTTGTTTGAGGTTGCGCTGTTGTTTGAAGGCCAGTAGTGGGGGTGTGGGGATGACCTTGGCAAGATGTTCATCTTCATTGATGATGTGTTGAAGGCTGCGAAGAAGATGTCGTAGTTTCTCTGCCCCAGGAAAGTACTGGACGACGAAGGGTACTCTGTCAGTGGTGTCCCGTGTTTGTCTTCTGAGGAGGTCGGTGCGGTTTTTTGTTGTGGTGCGTTGGAACTGTCGATCGATGAGTCGAGCGCCATGTCCCGTTCGTACGAGAGCATCTTTCAGCATCTATAGGTGTCTGTTACGCTCCTCCTCGTCTGAGCAGATCCTGTGTATACGGAGGGCTTGTCCATAGGTGATGGCTTCTTTAATGTGTTTCGTGTGAAAGCTGGAGACGTGGAGCATCGTGAGGTTGTCTGTGGGCTTGCGGTAAAGCAAAGTGCTAAGGTGACCGTCCTTGATGGAGATGAGTGTGTCCAAGAATGCAACAGAATTTGGAGAATAGTCCATGGTGAGTCTGATGGTGGGATGGAATTTATTGATCTCATCGTGTAGTCGTTTCAGTGATTCTTCGCTGTGGGTCCAAAGGAAAAAAATGTCATCGATGTATCTGGTGTATAACATCGGTTGCAGGTCCTGTGCGGTGAGGAAGTCTTATTCAAACCTGTGCATGAAGATGTTGGCATATTGAGGTGCAAATTTGGTCCCCATGGCTGTTCCATGCATCTGGATGAAGAATTTGTTGTCGAAGGTGAAGACGTTGTGATCTAGAATGAAGCGGATGAGTTGCAGAATTGCGTCTGGAGATTGGCAGTTGTCAGTGTTGAGGACTGAGGCTGTTGCAGCAATGCCATCATCATGGGGGATGCTGGTGTAGAGTGCCGAGACATCCATTGTGACGAGGAATGTTCCTGGTTCAACTGGTCCATGGGTGCTGAGTTTCTGTAGGAAGTCCGTTGTGTCGCGACAGAAGCTGGGTGTACCTTGTACGATGGGTTTCAAGATGCCCTCGACGGTCACCTTAGCACTTTGCTTTATTGCAAGCCCACAGACAACCTCACGATGCTCCACTTCTCCAGCTTTCACCCGAAACACATTAAAGAAGCCATCCCCTATAGACAAGCGCTCCGTATACACAGCATCTTCTCAGACGAGGAGGAGCGTAACAGACACCTACAGATGCTGAAAGATGCCCTCGTACGAACGGGATATGGCGCTCGACTCATCGATCGACAGTTCCAACGTGCCACAGCAAAAAACCGCACCGACCTTCTCAGAAGACAAACACAGGGCACCACTGACAGAGTACCCTTCGTCATCCAGTAATTTCCTGGGGCGGAGAAACTACGACATCTTCTTCGCAGCCTTCAACACATCATCAATGAAGATGAACATCTTGCCAAGGTCATCCCCACACCCCCACTACTGGCCTTCAAACAACAGCGCAACCTCAAACAAACCATTGTTTGCAGCAAATTACCCAGCCTTCAGAACAGCGACCACAACACCACACAACCCTGCCAGGGCAATCTCTGCAAGACTTGCCAGATCATCAACTTGGATACCACCATTACACGTGGTAACACCACCCACCAGGTACGCGGCACATACTTGTGCGACTCGACCAATGTAGTCTACCTCTTACGCTGCAGGAAAGGATGTCCCGAAGCGTGGTACATTGGCGAGACCATGCAGGCACTGCGACAACGAATGAACGGGCACCGTGCAACAATCACCAGGCAGGCATGTTCCCTTCCAGTCGGGGAACACTTCAGCAGTCAAGGGCATTCAGCCTCTGATCTCTGGGTAAGCGTTCTCCAAGGCGATCTTCAGGACACGCGACAACGCAGAATTGCCAAGCAAAAACTTATAGCTAAGTTCCGCACCCATGAGTGCGGCCTCAACAGGGATCTTGGATTCATGTCGCATTACATCCACCCCCCACCATCTGGCCTGGACTTGCAAAATCCTACCAACTGTTCTGGCTTGAGACAATTCACACCTCTTTAACCTGTGATTATCCCTCTCCCTGGATCCGTAATGATTTGATTACCTGCAAATGCTCGCATTCAAAGCATTGTCCAGCATCTCTGACTTTGTCTATATAAATGTTTCTGGAACATACCTCGCCATTCACCTGAGGAAGGAGCTGCACTCCGAAAGCTCGTGTTTGAAACAAACCTGTTGGACTTTAACCTGGTGTTGTATGACTTCTTACTGTGCTCACCGCTGTCCAACGCCGGCATCTCCACATCAAGTACTGGAGTGGGACTTGAACTCAACCACTGACTGAGAGGAGAGAGAGCTAGCGACTCAGCCACCGCACACAGTTTGGGCATATCCTTAAAAGAAAAAAATATATAAACAATGCTGCCAAGGTCCTTGCAGTATGTAAATATGGGCAGCACGGTAGCACCATTGTTAGCATTGTTGCTTCACAGTGCCAGGGTCACGGGTTCGATTCCCGGCTTGAGTCACTGTCTGTGCGGAGTCTGCACCTTCTCCCCATGTCTGCGTGAGTTTCCTCCGGCTGCTCCGGTTTCCTCCCACAAGTCCTGAAAGACGTGCTGTTATGTGAATTGGACATTCTGAATTCTCCTTCTGTGTACCCGAACAGGCACCTGGAGTGTGGCAACTCGGGGATTTTCACAGTGCCTTCAGTGCAGTGTTAATGTAAGCCTACTTGTGACACTAATAAAGGTTATTATTAAGTCTTTCACCAAATAGATATTGGGCCCACCAACCCAGAAAAATAACTCCCCATAGAACTGTTTCTTAAAAGAAGTTCTGGGATATTTAACGCACCAAAAAGTTGCTGTGTTAAGCCACACCGACTACCAGGCTATTTTTTACAATGATTTTACAGGGCTTCATTCTCAGCACTCCACTGCATAAAACAATGCAGCAAGATCCAAAAAAAAACCTGGCACAACATTCAGAACATCTGACAACAAGCCACTCCACTCAATTCACATGCAAGCTAACCACGGTTACTTCACATGATGCCAAGATGCTTAACTTGTATAACCTATCTATAAATATATCAAAAGTTACATTTCCTGTCAACCTTTACTGTTATAATTTCTTTTGATCCCTGTAAATCTATCATCCTGAAATTACACTCTCCTCTCCACCACTTGTGGCAGGATGTAATTATAAATTTACATTGTAAATGTGAACATAGAAATGTATAATGCCTATTTAAGAAAAGACAGAGGCCTCGACCTTAACTTGGTACCATAGTGTAAATTAGGTGGTTCCAGTAGGCCAGCAGACCATTCTACATCTTTTCAGACTTTTTATTTCCATTGAATTTGAGAATCCGATAGACATAAACAGGTAATCAAATCACCGGCAACTTTTTTCACAAACTATCTGAAAATTAAAGCCTAAAACTAACAAGTTCGTTTCAACTTGAGAAGTTCTCCTACTAATTAACAATTAAACTCTAAATGACCCATGGGTCTTTATTCAGCAATTGAATTATTGAATTCTGCACCCATCTCAGCAGATTTATACTTTGTGAATTATGCTGTATAATACTTCTGTCTTCATAACAAAGTGTATCGTTGGGCTCAGTGTGCGCAATGCTGTAAATGGTTCACAAGTACATAATAATGTAAATCATGTGCAAATGTTAAAAAAAACATTGCCGTTGCATTAGAGTTACTGAGTCGACAATGGGACGATAATTTATAATGAAGGATACGACATCAGAGGTACAGAATTATAGATAATAGTATCATTGGAAAACAGAATGAGGCCATTGTATCTGCTGGCCCTTTAAGACAGCAGTTGTGTTCAACTCAGATCTCCTCCATTTGTCCACAAACCTGTTAACCCTTGTCATGTCCAATTACCAAACTTTGACCTTGCCACCATGCCTCTTGAGCCCTTTATTATCTGGATACTACTATTGGATGAGCTAAAATTTGCTTCAGTTAAACATGGAGAACAAAGTCACCAGTTCTGTATCCTTGCTGCTAATTTCAACCCCATCCCTGCCCTTGTCTCAGTGAAATTGCTCACAATTTCAGTGTCTTACTTCGACCTGAGTTGAGCTCATCTCTTCACCATCATGAAGAGTGAGTTCTCCATCATAATATCAACCATCTCTGTCCCTTCCCAGCCCATCTGTTTCTGGAACTCTCATCCACAAGTTTGTTCCCTCTATGCTAAACCATGACAACGTGGCCCAAGTTGACCCCACATCCTCAATAAACCTCAGCTCGTCTCTCCCACACTGAATCCCCGTTTCACATGAACCAGCAGTGGTCCACCAACACCTCCAATTTAAAATTTCAGTTCTTGTGTTTAAACCATTTCAGGACTCTGACCCTACTCCTTCGATACAGTCACCCCATCCCAGAATCTTTCCTGATTTTGATTCTAGCCTCTGATGTGTCCTCCCCTTGCTTTGGCAGCTATATCTTCAACACTGAAGGGGCTAGGTCAATTCTGTCCCAACATGTTCATCTCTATCATAAGCTTTAACACACACACCCGCCCCCTATTCCTCCCCCACCCCGGCCATCATTCTTTGACCAGCTTCACTCCATAGAATTCCTACAGTGCGGAAGAAGGCTTTGCGGAAGAAGGTGAGTCTGAACCCACCCACTGAAAAATCACCTACCCATGATCACTCCCCCCGCCCTATCCCCGTAACCCCACCTAACCTGCACCTCTCTGGACGTGGCAATTTTCTTTAGCATGGCCAATGCACCTAACCTGCACATCTCTCAACTGTGGGAGGAAACCGGAGCAACCGGAGGAAATCCACGCAGACATGGGGAGAATATGCAAACTCCTGATATCTTTTCATGAATTCTACTGTTCTGTAGCCACATCTGTGTAAAAGGCCTTGGGATATTGTTCTAATTTACAGTTGCTAACTCAATGCAGTTATTGTGGTTGCAAACAAGTTCAGAACTCAGCCCGTCAGCATTCAATTGCCTGGAAGTAAAAAGGTACCGAGGATTGGAAATGTATGCTCAGTAATAAATGCAGAAATCAATGACCCTCCTCTGAGTTTTTAGTAGCAGAGAAAATGCTTGCATATTCAGTCATCACGAGATGATTAAAAAGCCATCAATTTCTGTCACTGCAACGACATGATTTAATTAATTTCTTTACAAGCATATTGAACAAGTCAGAAGGAATAAATTATCTGCGCAATCCTGTAATTTCTATGCTCATTATTTTTTTAAATGCATATTTTATAAGTGGAGAACAAGTTTTCAGAAGAAAAAGACACGCAGCTTGCTGTAGGCAAAACCAGACTAAATCCGTTCGCCAGACTGCCTACTGCGGTCAAAGGATCTGGTTTCAAAGGCGATGCTCAGTTGGTTTGTGCTATTTGTTTGTTTGTGGTCAGTGGCTGTGTGCAGATTGTCTAGCTTTCCTCGCTGACCGCTCCTATTGATTCAGGGGAGAAAAAAAAAAAATCAGGTTATTGGTGGGCAGAGGTGGTGGTGTTGGGGGTGGGGGGAGGGGTGCAAAGCGGCCAGAGAGGCTGCAAAATCAGCTGACCAGCAAAAAAGCAGCCTGCCACTGGGAGGGCCATGATTGATGGCAAAATAAGCCCCGACATTGACAGGATCCAATCAGTATTGATCGCTGTCAAACGTCCGATGCTCTGCCGCCCAGTTATGTTTCTGAAACCACCAGGGTCCAAAGCCGCAGAGATTTACAGTTTATGTGACATGCCATGAAAGTATGGCAGAACCAGGAAATGTAGAACGCAAGTAATCTATAAACCATGGGATTGATGGTGAGCAGGGCATTACCTAAAGATAATTCATTGAGTAAACGTGAGACAGTGCATAATATTCTGTAACACCCTGTTTAAACTATCTTCCAAAAGAAGATGACTGGGCCAAGATCACATTTATTTTGTGTCTCTAGTCAATGCAATGAAGTAGCAAATGAATGAATTACTACATCACTCAGAAGCATAGCCATAGGGATTGATAGTGTAAACCACGGGCAAGTGAATCAGCTACCTATTTTACATGTCTACCAATATTTATTTCTATTCATTTCAAAATCTACCCCAATGACTCAAATACTGCAGACTATTAGCAAATCAGTGGAGCTTAATTAAAAACTTATTTTTGTCCTGGTACTAGATCATGAAGTACCAGCGGCGAAATTCTCCGACCCCACGCAGGGTCGGAGAATCGCCCAGGGCCGCTGAAAATCCCGCCCCCGCGGTGGCAGAAATTCTCCGCCACCCAGGAATTGGCGGGGGCGGGAATTGCGCCACGTCGAACGGCGAGCCCCCTGCGGCGATTCTCCGGCCCGCGATGGGCCGAAGTCCCTGGGAGGCCTCTCCCGCCGCCGAGGTTTGAACCACCTCTGGTGGCGGCGAGATCGTCAGCGCAAGCGGGACCCCGGTGTCCTGGGGGGGCGCGGGGCGATCGGACCCCGGGGGGTGCCCCCACGGTGGCCAGGCCCGCGATCGGGGCCCACCGATCGGCGGGCGGGCCAGTGTTGTGGGGGCACTCTTTCTCTTCCGCCGCCGCCACGGCCTACACCATGGCGGAGGCGGAAGAGAATCCCCCAGCGCGCATGCGCCGGTGGTGACGTCAGCGGCAGCTGCTGCTGACGTCACCACCGGCGCATGCGCGAACCAGCAAAGGCCTTTCGGCCAGCCCCGGCGCCGGGCGTCAAAGGCCGTTGGTGCCGGTTTTGGCACCAGTCAGCGTGGTGCCAACCGCTCCGGCGTGGGCCTAGCGGTTGGCGCCACTCCGCTACACTGGGACCCCCCGCCCCGCCGGGTAGGGGAGAATCCCGCCCCAGATTTACTGATTTCACTTTATCTTATAACATCTGCTCACTAATTCAGTACCACAACCTCTACACCACCATATCAGTTTTGAAGAATGGTCTAAATTTTATGGGGCCTTTGGGGACAGGCTTGAAGAGTGAAGGACTGACAAAATGACACAGGAAGGTGTCAGCGGATGGTTAGGTGCCTTCCCGCAAATATGCCATTCTCTCAGAGCTCAATTGAGCCTCTTAATTAGCGAAATAGTCCTCTCCCCACGCCCCCTGGTGAGGGATCCTCCACTGATGGGGAGACTGGTAAATTCTGGCAGCCTCCATCTAGGCTCCAGGAGAGGGGCCTTTTGTGTATTCCCAAGACTACAGAGGGAACATCTGGCAGCACAGGCCACCCCTATGGCATCGGCACCTCCTGTCCTCTGTGGCTCCTCCCCAATCTCGCCCAGCCTGCCTGAATAGCCCCATCATGCCCACACCCAGATTATGACGAACCATGTCCATTGATGTGTGCCCTTCCACCAGGTATAGCCTCATCAGTGGACAACCAGGTTATGCTGCTGAGGCATTTGAGCTTCTGAGGTGCAAGCCCTCAGATTAGGCCAGTAGCCCTTCAGGGAAGGCCCCTGAACGTATTGGGATGGCAGGCCCACTAGCAGTGATATAGGGTGGCGAAGAGGTATTATCACTGGACTAGTCACCCAGGGTAATGCTCTTGGAACCCAGATTCAAATCCCACAATGGCAGATCATGGAATTTGAATTAAAAAGTCTGGAAATAAAAGTCGAATGGTGACCATGAAACCATTATTGATCATAAAAATTCATCTTGTCCACTAATGTCCTTTAGGAAAGGAAATCTGCCGTCCTTACCTGGTCTGACCAACATGTGATTTTGGGACCACAGCAATGTTGTTGATTCTTAGCTGTCCTCAATGATGGCCTGGCAAGTCTGCAAGGAATGAAACCAGACGGCACCTAGAACCAACCTCGCCACCGGAAACAACAACGCCAAACTCAGTCCTGTTGACCTTGCAAAGTCCTCCTTACTAACATCTGAGGGCTTGTGCCACAATTGGGAGAGCTGTCCCACAGATTAGTCAAGCAACAGCTTGGCATAGTCACACTCACAAACTAATGCCTCAGATACAACCATCAACATCCCAGGGGATGTCCTGAATGTAGGAAATTGTAGGTATAAATTATACATATTCTTTTTGTAGCAATGTTTTTAAAAACCCTGGGTTCAAATACCTAAAGGCAGTATACCTGCTAAAGATGGGATTAAGGAGTTATAAATGTGTGGTGATCATTATCTTGTTTACAGAGAGATGGCTAATGGAATATTGTTTATAGAAAAGAGGTTACCTGGGTGCACATAACTAATGAGGGATGGTGCTTAGTCCTAGCTAACCAGGTCATGGGACATCTTAGCTGATGTAATTATTGGAGGAGCCAGATCTGACTGTAGTTTTGGCAGTTTTGCCATAGGATTTGAGTCTGCCAAACAGGTTGTTCTTGAAATGGTCTGTCCTGCAGAGAACAGAAAGTAACCCTGATTGCTAACTTTGTTTAAGAGTGGATTTTGAACTGAATTAGGTTGTATAGTTGGAATATTTATACTGGCAGGTGTGGTACTAAGTAAAAGATTTTCCATATATCTAAGAATCTAAGAAGTGGAGGGTTTAAACTAATGTGGCAGGGGGATGGGAACCAATGCAGGAAGTCAGAGGGTAGTAAAGAGGGGACAGAAAGAAAAGCTCGTAAGGAGAAAAGTCGAAGGCAGAGAAACAGATTGAACTGCCTAGTATGACAGGGGGTGGGAACCAGAGCAGTAGGTCAGCGGAGAAATAACTGAGGGAGGGCTACAGACTAAGGCCAGTAAGATTAAGAGGAGAGCACGCAGGGAGTGGTTGGTCAACACAGCAGGGCTGGTGGGCTGAAGTGCATTAGTTTCAATGCGAGGAGTATTTCAAGTAAGGCAGATGAATTTACAGCTTGGATTAGTACATGGAATTATGATGTTGTTGCTATTAGAGAAACTTGGTTGAAAGAGGAACAGGATTGGCAACTAAACATTCCAGGATTAAGATGCTTCAGGCAGGATAGGAGGGGATGCAAAAGGGGCGGGGGAGTTGCATTATTGGTTAAGGAGAATATCACAGCTGTGCTGAGGGAGGACACCTTGGAGAGTTCAGGCAGCGAGGCAATCAGGGTAGAGCTCAAGGATAGGAAAGGTGCTGTCACAATGTTGCGGGTTTACTACAGACCTCCTAACAGCCAGTGGGAGAAAGAGGAGCAGATGTGCAGTCAGATCTTGGAAACAATAGGATTGTCATGCTGGGTGATTTTAACTTTCCCTATATTGATGGGGACACACTTACTGCTAGAGGCATGGATGGAGCAGAATTTGTAAGCAGCGTCCAGGATATGTAAATAGCCCAACTTGGGAAGGGGCCATATCAGGCCTGGTGCTGGGAAATGAGCCCAGCCTGGTGATCGAAGTTTCAGTCGGAGATCATTTCGGGAACACTGATCATAATTCTGGAAGTTTTAAGCTGCTTATGGAAAAGGACAAGTGTGGTCCTCAGGTGAAGGTGTTAGACTGGGGGAAGGCTAATTACAACAGCATTAGGCAGGATCTGCAGAGTGTTGACTGGCGACGCTGTTGGAGGGAAAATCAACATCCGGCATGTGGGAGGCTTTCAAATGTCAGTTGATTAGAATTCAGGACCGGCATGTAGCTGTGAGGATGAAAGATAAGGGTGGCAAGTATAGGAAACCCTGAATAACGAGGGATATTATGAATCTTGTCAAAGAGAAAAAGGAAGCAATTATAAGGTCTAAAAGGCTTAGGACAGATGAAGCCCTTAAAGAATTTAAAGCAAGTTGGAAGCAACTTAAGGTCGGAGTTACGAAGGCTAAAAGGAGTCATGAAATGTCATTGGCAAACAGGATTAAGGAAAATCCTAAAGCATTTTATATATATGTAAAGAGCAAGAGGGTAGCCAGAAAAAGGATATTGGAGGGAATTTATGTATGGAAATAGAGGAAATGGGAGAGATACTAAATGAATACTGTGCATCAGTGTTCACCAAAGAGAAGGGCTTGGTGGATGAGGAGTATAGGGTAGAGTGTGTAGATACTCTGAGTCATGTTGATATTAATAAAGAGGAGGTGTTGGGCATTTTCAAAAGCATTAAAGTAGATAATTCCCCAGGGCCTGATGGGCTCTACCCCAGAATACGGAGGGAGGCAAGGGAGGAAATTGCTGGGGCCTTGACAGTAATCTTTGTATCCTCATTGGCTACAGGTGAAGTTCCAGAGGACTGGAGAGTAGACAATGTTGTGCCTTTGTTTAAAAAGGGCAGCAGGGATAATCCAGGAAATTATAGGCCGGTGAGCCTTGGGTCTGTGCTAGGGAAATTATTGGAAAAGATTCTTAGAGATAGGATTTACTCACATTTGGAAACATATGGACTTATTAGCGATGGACAGCATGGTTTTATGAAGGGGAGGTCATGCCTCACTAATTTGATCGAGTTTTTTGAGGAAGCGACAAAGATGATAGATGAGGGAAAAGCATAGATGTAGACTGGTACAAAAGGTGAAGTCAAATGGGATTAGAGGAGAGCTGGCAAATTGGATACAGAACTGGCTTGGGCACAGAAGACAGAGGGTAGCAGTAGAAGGGTGCTTTTCCGAATGGAAGGCTGTGACTAGCGGCGTTCCGCAGGGATCAGTTCTGGGGCCTTTGTTGTTCGTGGTGAAGAAGGGCAGCAGGGATAATCCAGGAAATTATAGGACGGTGAGCCTTGCGTCTGTGCTAGAGAAATTATTGGGAAAGATTCACAAAACCATGCTGTCCATCTCTAATAAGTCCATTTGTTTCCAAATGTGAGTTAATACTATCTCTAAGAATCTTTTCCAATAATTTCCCTACTCTCCAGTCCTCTGGAACCTCACCTGCAGCCAATGAGGATACAAAGATTACTTTGTATATAAATGATTTGGAAGAAAATGTAGCTGGTCTGATTAATAAGTTCGTAGACGACACAAAAATTGGTAGAGTTGTGGATAGTGAAGAGGATTGTCAGAGGATACAGAGGATATAAACAGGCGCCTTGGACGTAGAAATGGCAGATGGAGTTTAATCCGGACAAGTGTGAGGTTATGCACTTTGGAAGGTACAATGCATGTAGGAATTACACAATAAATGGTAGAACTCTTGCAAGTACTGACAGGCAGAGAGATCTGAGCGTGTATGTCCAGCGATCACTGAAAGTGGCACCGCATGTGGATAAGGTGGTCAAGAAGGCATATAGCCGGCAGGCCTTCATCAGTTGGGGCATTGAATATAAAAATTGGCAAGTCATAATGCAGCTGTACAGGCCCTTAGTTCGGCCTCATTTGGAATATTGTGCACAATTTTGGTCGCCACACTACCAGAAGGATGTGGATGCTTTGGAGAGGGCACAGAAGCAGTTTACTAGGATGCTGCCTGGTCTGGAGGGCATTAGCCATGAGAAGAGGTCAAATTAGGCATTTTCAAAGTCGGGGTCGTGGGTCGCAGATGTGTCGCGGGCGGGAGACGGGAGGATCACCGAGTAGTCCGCTGCGGCGTTCCCGATTACGCAAATTTGCGCTCAACAGCCACAGCAGCCGGCTTTTAACAATGCCGGCTTTTAACAATGCCGGCTGCGAGTGGCCTTTCAAAATATAAAAAAATGCGGGCGCACTGCAAATGCATGCTCGCTCATTGGTGCGACTATATTTAAAAATTCAATGTAATCTTCCTGCCTGAAGAGAGGGAACGAGCAGGTCACGCCCCTGAACGTCAACTTGGGCGCGATTGCGATTCCTCCATTTTGTCAGGAGCAAACAAGTAAATGACGACCAAGCAGGCTCACCTCTCCCATTAAAGGTAAGAGAAAATTATAGGTCGCAAATGTCGGCCGGCATGCGTTGCGAAGGTCGGCCTGCGTGAGTCGCGATGGTTGGCTGGCATGGGTCCCGAAGGTTGGGCGGCTTGGGTCCCGAAGCTCGGCCGGCGTGGGTCCCGCAGTTCGGCCGGCGTGGGTCTCGAAGGTCGGCCGGCGTGGGTCGCGAAGGTCGGTCGACGTGGGTCCCGAAGGTCGGCCTGCATGAGTCGCGATGGTCAGCTGGCATGGGCCGCAAAGGTCGGCCGGCGTGGCTCCTGAAGGTCAGCCAACGTGGGTCCTGAAGGTCGGCCGGCGTGGGTCCCAAAGGTCGGCCTGCGTGAGTCGCGATGGTCGGCTGGCGTGGGCCACGATGGTCGGCTGGCGTGGGCCACGATGGTCGGCTGGCGTGGGCCACGATGGTCGGCTGGCGTGGGCCACGATGGTCGGCTGGCGTGGGATGGTCGGCTGGCGTGGGCCGCGAAGGTCGGCCTGGTGGGTCCTGAAGGCTGGCCGGCTTGGGTCCCGAAGTTCGGCCGGCATGGGTCGCGAAGGTCGGGCGGCTTGTGTCCCAAAGTTCGGCCAGTTAGTAAAAATGGGTCCCTGGAAAAAAAGTTTGAAAAACACTGGGTTAAATAAACGCGGTCTGTTCTCACTGGAACAACAGAGGTTGAGAGGCAACCTGATACAGGTCTACAAGATTATGAGTGGCATGGACAGAGTGGATAGTCAAATGCTCGTTCCTGGGGTAGGAGAGTCAAGTGGCAGTGAGGATGCTCTCTATGAAAATCACCCTACAGATGCTTTTCTCTCCCTACAGATGCTGCCAGACTTGCTGAGATTTTCCAGCATTTTCTCTTTCATAGGAGAGTCAAGTACTAGGGGACATAGGTTTAAAGTGCATGTGGAAAAGTTTAGAACAGATGTGCGAGGCAAGTATTATACACAAAGGGTGGTAAATATATGGAAAGCGTTGCCTGGGGAGGTGGTGGGAGCAGGTACGATCGCGGCATTTAAGGGGCATCTAGACAAATATATGAATAGGGTGGGAATGTAAGGATACAGACTCCGTAAGTGCGGACAGTTTTAGTTTAGGCAGGTATCATGGTCGGCGCAGGCTTGGAGGGCCGAAGGGCCTGTTCCTGTGCTGTATTGTTCTTTGTTTCTTTGTTAATTGTTTAACTGTTAATTGTAAAGCTATTTATTTAATGTTAGTGTGATTGATTCTGTGTTTAATTTAAAGTTTTTTCAACATAAGAGATACCTATTGGTCAGAGTCATCATTCCTGGGTGAAGTATACTTTCCTCACAGTTTTACAAATTGCAAATTGTTTGGGGTTTCTCATCCGGTATCCTAACAAAAACTGGGGTCTAGTCCGATGTCGTAATACCTGCCGTATAGTGGTACGGGAGCACAGTAATACACAAATCAGGAGGGAGTTGCCTTGGGTGTCCTGAGTATTGACTCCAGACCCCATGAAGTCTCATGACTTCAGGACAAACATAGGCAAGGAAACCTCCTGCAGGAGACCAGCTACTGCCTCCCCTCCCTCCACACACACCCCAACTCCTCTGCCCTGCTCCTCAGCTAATGAATCAGTACTTCTCCATCTTGAACATCACTTGGAGGCAACACTGAGGGTGGCAAGCATGCAGAGCGTACTCTGGGTGGGGTAACCTCAATGCCCATCATGAAGAATGGCTCAGTAGCACTACTAAGGGGCAGCACGGTAGCATTGTGGATAGCACAATCGCTTCACAGCTCCAGGGTCCCAGGTTCGATTCCGGCTTGGGTCACTGTCTGTGTGGAGTCTGCACGTTCTCCCCGTGTGTGCGTGGGTTTCCTCCAGGTGCTCCGGTTTCCTCCCACAGTCCAAAGATGTGCACGTTAGGTGGATTGGCCATGATAAGTTGCCCTTAGTGTCCAAAATTGCCCTTAGTGTTGGGTGGGGTTACTGGGTTATGGGGATAGGGTGGCGGTGTTAACCTTGGGTAGGGTGCTCTTTCCAGGAGCCGGTGCAGACTCGATGGGCCGAATGGCCTCCTTCTGCACTGTTAATTCTATGTTCTACTGACTGAGCTGGCTGAGTCCTAAAGGATAAAGCTGCCAGTCTGGCTCTGCAACAGCTGGTAAGGGAGCCAACCAGAGAGAAAAACATACTTGGCTTTGTCCTCACAGATGCATTTGTCCATCACAGCATTGCTCGGAGTGATCAGGCCTTCTTGAGTTAAGATAGAGGTCTTAAGATATTAGATCAGGGTCGGTGCAGGTTTGGAGGGCCGAAGGGCCTGTTCCTGTGCTGTTTTGTTCTTTGACCCGAGTTTGATTCCGACCTTGGGTGACCATCTGTGAGGAGTTTGTGCATTTTCCCTGTGTCTGCAGGGTTTCCTCTGAGTGCGCCAGTATCTTTTCACAGACCAAAGGTGTGCAGGTTAGGTGGATTGGCCATGTCAAATTGCCCCCTAGTGTCCAGGGTTGTACAGGTTAGCTACTAAGGATAGGGCGGGATAGTGGGTCCAGGTAGGGTCCTCTTTCAGCTGGTCGGTACAGACTTAATGGGCCAAATGGCCTCCTTCTACACTGTAGGAATTCTATGGTTCTATTCAGTGGTTCCAGGAAACTCATGCCGTCATGGAGAAATGTGCAAAAACCACACAGTCATCCAAGGTCCAAATACAACATGGGCCCCTGGTGTTGTGAGGCAGCAGTGCTAATCAGTGCGTCACCGTGTTATGTTTCTGCCTTGTTTACTTCAATTATCTTTTTTATTTATAATGATCTCAGAACTAAATGTTGTGTTTTGATGTTTCAGTAAGACATCTGTAGAAGCTTATAAAGTTTAATGGAAAACATTTATTCACAAAAATAATTTTATAAATACAAAACTTTGAAACCAGTTAAAGTTAAATGTTCAGCCAAATGCTATCAGCTGAAGAATGACATAAAACGACCTCAACTTTTACAAATTTCTTTAAGTACTTAGACACAAAGGTCAATAGAATATATATGTTTCCATATAAACACAATGGTTCTATTTGTAAAGGGGAGGAGAGGGACGAAGGAGCAATGGGAGGGAAGAAGGGGAGGGAGGCTTTTGACATATCAATTGTTAATTTTACAAGCTCAGTGTCCAATAGCAGCAGATGCCAAGTGATCTTGAATTGCCTTTGTATCATATGGCAGAGATGATGCCTGACTCTTCTCTGAAGACTGTTACGCCTACATCCAAGCCACAAAAGAAGCTCAAGAATTTTAAGTGTGATACCCCACCAGAGGTGAAGCATGACTGCAGATTTTGAATCTGCACTGGATTCTGCAATAGCTGTTAGAGAGATAGTTCACATCAGCTTATAGGAGGCTTGCATTTGTCAACTCAAGCATAAAACTTTGTTGAAGTATTGAGGCAATCATTGAGGTCTGGAAGGGTGAACACTGATTCAGGGAGAATCTTAAACAACACAGTTTAAAATACTTTGCAAAATCCAAATGTACTTTAGCTCTGAATCAGCTGGGAGGACCGACTTGGTGCCCTTGAAGGAGTCAAAAGTTCCAGTACCGCGGCCATGGTCATCCGAAACCAACTCTGCAGGGCCGCCCATATGCTTAGGATGTCAGAGTCAAGTCAGGTGGTCTTTCGAAGGTTTGGTGTAGACTCGATGGGCTGAATGGCCTCCTTCTACACTGTAGGAATTCTATGAGATCCTATGAACAATTATATAAATGTGAAAAAAAAATATCAAATAGAACCTGTAGCTGATAGTGGCAAATGTATTTAAGGAGGAGCCTACTTCTGAGAATACACCAATCATAAAAATATTTATAAAACCATCTAAGCTTTCACATTAACCTACATAACAACCTGTATTCCAACATTCTGCCTGTAAAAACCATTTGAAAAAGGATATGCTTAAAAATATTTTTAAATTACTTCAGTGACTAAAACAACGTTTTTTCCATCTTGGGAACAGAACTGAAAATAATGTCTCGTAATGGCTGAATTATTTGCATTAAATTTCTCGGTGACAGAAGCACGGTGGCACAATGGTTAGTACTGGTGCCTCACAGCATCAGGGACCCGGGTTCAATTCCGGCCTCGGGTGACTGTCTGTGTGGAGTTTGCACGTTCTCCTCTCAAGGGCAACCTTATTGACTGCCATATGTATAAGCGAGTAAATATAGCGACACCTCAAACTGGCCTAAGGGTAGCAGCATTCCCATCCATCCCAGAAGGAGTTCCACACTCATTCAGGGAGATGGGTGAAATCACCAAAGAGACTTTATCTTTAAGTGAAGATGTCATAATATATACCAGTATATCATGGTGCAGACACACACACTGATGGACATACAATAGGACCAATCAACATGCATAACACCGCAGCCAATCACCAGTTAGAGCACACTCACTATAAAGACAGAGGGCATCAGTTTTCCCGCTCATTCGGGATGCAGCCTCTCAGAAGTACAGAGATTATCAGTTACAGCACAGATTCTCACCACGTGCTGAGTGATTCGACTGGTTAGGACAGGCACAGGTCTTTAGTTAATCTAACATCGTGTAACCCACAGTAATAGTATGTTTAGCAGTTTATAGTTTAACAAAATAGTGTTGTACTATTTTAAGTGTTGGTGGCCTGTATGTGTTTCACGGATCCAGAGCACCCAACACATCATGGTACCAGTAGTTGAGGGATGTTAGAACTTCTGAGACCTACCTGCCAGTGATCTGCCTTCCACCAGCATACAGCCATCCAGCAACATGGACAACGTCCGCCCGCCGCCGCCGCTCCGCATCACCGGTAATCTGGGGTCCAACTGGAAGATCTTCAAGCAGCGCTTCCAGCTCTACCTTGAAGCCACAGACCTGGAAGCTGCTTCAGACGCCAGGAAGATTGCTCTCTTCCTCTCCACAGCCGGGGACCACGCCACCCACATCTTTAATTCTCTCACCTTCGCCGATGGGGAAGATAAATCTAAATTCAAGATGGTCCTCCTAAAGTTTGACAGCCACTGCAACGTCGAGGTGAACAAAAGCTTTGAGCGCTATATCTTCCAGCAGCGCTTACAGGGTAAGGACGAACCTTTCCAGTCCTTTATCACCCACCTCTGTATCCTTGCGCAGTCCTGCAACTACGGGTCCGCCACCGACTCCATGATACGCGACCAGATCGTTTTCGGTGTTCAGTCAGACCCCCTTCGCCAGCAGCTCCTTAAGGTCAAGCAGCTCACCCTAGCGATTGCCATTGAGACCTGTGTGCTCCACGAACACGCCACCAGTCGGTATTCCCACGTCCAGGCAGCTGAAACGGCGCGGCAAGCTCCCGACGAGGCAGAACGGGTCCAAGTCATCAAATCGCTCCAGGGCCTCAGCCTGGATGAAGGCGGCCATTTTGCGCGCTTTTCGCAGGCTCCCGTGCTTGGACGCACCGAACGAGGGGACGGCGACGTCGACGAACGTAATGCGCAGGCGCGCACCACGCCGGATCGCACCGCACATGCGCAGTGGCGCAATGACCGCACTGACGCAAAGGCGTGCGGCAACTGTGGCTCCGCCCACTTAAAGCAGCAGTGTCCCGCCAAGTCCCGACGATGTTTGCAGTTTGGCAAACTTGGCCACTATGCTGCTTTATGCAGATCAACTCAACCTTCCAGCTTTCGTCGCTCCAGCCAGCCTCGCAGGGATGTCCGGGCCATTCAGCCCACAGTCACCGAGCCTGATCCAGACCTGTCCCCCGATTTTGACAGCGATGACCCGAAGGCGCCTTTTCAAGTCGGCATCATAACAAAGTACTGGATGTCTCCAAAGCACAGCACCAAGCCCATTCCGATACACAGCATTGATCCAGATGATGAGTGGTGTGCCACCCTTACGGTCAAACAGTCCCAAATACAATTCCGTCTGGACACCGGTGCCTCCGCCAATCTCATTTTGCGATCTGACCTTCAAAGCCTTCGTGTGAAACCAGCCATCCTGCCATCTGCATGCCAACTACTTGATTACAATGGAAATGCCATTGCTGCCAGCGGCTCATGCCAACTGGAGGTGACGCATCGTGCTCACAGAGCCATCTTGTCATTTGAAATTGTTGCTTCCTCGAAAGCCTCCTTGCTTGGCGCGCAGGCATGTAAGCTGCTGAACCTGGTGCAAAGGGGTCACTCTCTCTCTCCCATTGATGTGTCTGCCTATCCAGACACCGACTTCAGGGCGCAAATCAACGCCATTATCAACCAGTACCACGATGTCTTCGAGGGCATGGGCACGCTCCCGCATACCTACAAGATTCTATTAAAGCCGAACGCCACGCCTGTTGTACACGCACCTCGCAGGGTCCCAGCGCCCCTTAAGGACCGTCTCAAGCAACAGCTCCAAGAACTCCAGGACCAAGGACTGATCTCCAGGGTCACAGAACCAACCTACTGGGTTAGTTCCACGGTCTGTGTAAAGAAGCCATCCAGCAAATTAAGAATTTGTATAGATCCCAAGGATCTTAATCGAAATATCATGAGGGAGCACTACCCAATTTCCAAGCGTGAAGAACTCACATGTGAAATGGTTCACGCCAAGCTCTTCACAAAGCTCGACGCCTCAAAAGGCTTCTGACAATCCGGCTAGATGAATCGAGCAGAAAGCTATGCACATTCAACACTCCCTTTGGAAGATATTGCTACAACAGAATGCCATTTGGGATCATCACGGCGTCCGAGGTGTTTCACAGAATTATGGAACAAATGATGGAGGGAATTGAAGGTGTTCGCGTCTACGTCGATTACATAATAATCTGGTCCACGAGGGCATGGGCACGCTCCCGTATACCTACAAGATTCTGCAGGAGCACATCAATCGCCTCAAACGCGTTTTCAAACGCATACACGAACATTGCCTCCGCCTCAATAGAGCTAAATGCTCTTTCGGTCAACCAGAATTCGTCGCCCACCTCAGAGACTGAATTTATGAACTTTGCAAATTTCTGGACTCTCTGAGTTGTTTCCCTGCCTTGTTTAATCGTTTTCGCTTGGTTTGTATATAGTATTGTTCTCATTCATTTTGTTGCATACTAGTTCTCTGCACCAGGCACCTTCCCTTGTATATAGCTTAATTTTCCTGTACATAGTCCTGAAAATACGTCTTCGCATCATACATATAGGGCGAGATTCTCCCAAAACGGGAGAAATCGTAAAGCTGCCGTAAAACCCGGGCGGGTTTTACGGCAGCGCGCCCCTTCCCGACCGGGGACCGATTCTGGTCCCCGGTCGGGGCTAGCAGCCCGACGCCGTAGGCTCCGGCAAGACGGGCTTAACGAAAATCGTTAAGCCCGCTTGCCGGAGTTAGCGCCGGCTGACGCATCATATGACGTCAGCTGCGCATGCGCAGTTTGGAAGTCTCCAACCCGCGCATGCGCGGGTGACGTCATCGCGTTTTTGCGCGAAACCCGCGCATGCGCGGGCCGGGTTGCCCCTCAGCCGCCCCGCGAATGGATACTGCGGGGCGGCGGAAGGACAAGTAGTGCGCGGGCATCGGGCCCGCTGCCCGCGATCGGTGCCCACCGATCGCGGGCCCATGGCACCGTGCCAATCGGTGCCATGGTTATTAATAGCGAGTTTGTGACGCCGTTTTTACGAACGGCAAGACCAGGTGTGTTTGCCGTTCGTAAAAACGGCGGAAAGGGCTGGGACTTCGGCCCATCTAACAGCTGAGAATCGCTGCCGGCCGTAAAAAAACGGCGGCAGCGATTCGGGTCGGGACTTCGGCGGGGGGGGTGGGAGAATAGCGGGAGGGCGGCAAAAATGTCGGGAAGGCCCTCCCGCTATTCTCCCACCCGTCGTGGGGGGCGGAGAATTTCGCCCATAGTTAGGAACATTGTCCATCCACTCACACTATTTATTGCCACTTACACACAAAAAATGTTTAAAAGGGGGGGATGTCATAATATACACCAGTACATCATGGTGCAGACACACACACTGATGGACATATACTAGGACCAATCAACATGCACAAACACCGCAGCCAATCACCAGTTAGAACACACTCACTATAAAGACAGAGGGCATCACTTTTCCCGCTCATTCGGGATGCAGCCTTTCAGAAGTACAGAGCTTATAGTTTACAGCACAGACTCTCACCACGCGCTGAGTGATTCGACTGGTTAGGACAGGCACAGGTCGTTAGTTAATCTAGCATTGTGTAACCCACAGTAATAGTATGTTTAGCAGTTTATAGTTTAATAAAATAGTGTTGTCCTATTTTAAGTGTTGGTGGCCTGTATGTGTTTCACGGATCCAGAGCACCCAACGCATCAGAAGAGACCTTGGTTGGGGGGCGGCGTAGGGGAATATACGTAAAATACTATGGGGACTATGGCTTAGGGGGCAGATTCAGAGTAAAGGATTAACTCTAATAAGAGCAGACTGAGCAGATGCAAAAGAATTCTGTCACAATGATCTTGCTCACTTAGAGAATGTCTGAGTAACATCTCAGAGGGCAGCCTCCGGCATTCTGTTTGTCTCATTTAATTTTTGAAATAGTTAGCATGCAAATAAATGTTCTTAGAACTAAGACCATTGCCTCCAGCGCGATCCCTTCTAGAATAAGAAGCTAATGATAACCCATGATAACAGATCTCCTCTCACTGGCCATGTACAATCTGCTCTAATGTAGACATCCCACGATGATGTTATTCAGCTGTAACATTAAACAACTTGTCCTGCACTTTGAGACATGTCTCAATGTGTAATAAAGTGCTGTAGAAATAAATAGCTTCCTTTTTCACCCAGCTAATCTTTTGAGAGAAAGAGAGCTGCACATTATTCTCTTCTTTCCCTCCCTGACTTGGTGATTTCGCTGACTCCAAGGTATCACTAACCTTACTACCTGTACTGAGTGGCAGTAACTTTAAACTGTAAAAAGCAAAAAACCGCCCATGTTAACAATCTTCAAATAAAAACAGAAAGTGGCTGAAAAGAGTCAGGCAACAGGTTGTGTCTGTGAAGAAACAGAAGTCAGTTAGTTGACATTTCAGAGTCCACCCTGGAGACATCTGAATGAGGTTTGGACCCTCTTAACTGACTGACTTCCATTTTTCCACTTTCCACTGACAATAGTTCATGGCCCCAGCAGCGTAGAAATCATCGTGGAACAGAGTGAATTTGTTCAGCTCTATCCATATTTGTCCATGTAAGTTCCAATCCGGTTTTGTTTAAAACCACATGTTTGTCCATCTCCTTCAAGGTATTAATTAGCAACGCATTAACTGAAGACATATCGCACCGACAGCAGATGAGATCGACTGCCCGCTTAAATTAGGGGGGACAAAAATCGACTGCCTGCTTAAATTAGGGGGGGAAAAGAAAGGGATACATTGCTCTATTTATATGTTTCAATTCCAAATCAATGCGGCTCTTCAATTATCCATAGAGAATGCACTAATAACCAAGCTAATCAGTGCGGGTTTGTGAAAAGAATAATGCTCAAAAGGCACAGGCATGGTTCGTGTATTGATGCAAAGTATAGGGAGGAAATCAAGGATGCTACCCTGTGGTATTTTCCCATACTGAAGCTTAGGAGCTATATCATTTGCCTTTGGGGCTTTCCGACATCAGGCTCGAGTACAGCAGCAAGAGGCAAAACCTGAATGATTGCCACAATCCACAGCAGACATCAACTTCTGCTCGCATCACTACAAAGGATTACAGATTTGGGGTGGCGGGGGGGGGGGGGGGGGGGGGGTGGATATCTTCAGATCAAACATCCTCTGATCAAAGCCTTTAAAAGTAAAGTAAAGCTGCATCTCATCCCAACTCATTCTGAAACTTGGGTAAAAAGGAAAGATTTCATGGAAATAAGAATTCTTTGGGAAAATTCCCCATAGATGACGTTCCTTCCTGGATACTAGTTCCATATGCACGCTGTGCTGTTTAGATCCTGGAAACTGTTTATGATGTCTGGTAAACTTTGTATTGATTTTCCACTCTCCTGGATAGCCATTTCTTTGTAACGGTCTATGTTGTCATAAGGGAAAAAAGATATTAAGTTTCCCCGGATCAATATTATAAAAAGTAAACCACATTAATCTGTTTCCTGGATTTGACTGAGATTAGGATTGCATTTTCTTGCTTTTAAAGATCAATATCTTTGCTATTTTCTTAAATTCCAAATGCAATTTATTATACTCTTCTGATGGCACGACATTTATCTCATTTTCCATGTCTCTCTCACAGAAATGAGCGAGCATGTGACTCGCAGCCTGCCATGATGGATCACAACTGTCTTTCCGAACACATGATGGATAGGAGTCATAATTCTATTCTGGTATTATTGGCCACTCCCCCTAAGGAGTTTAAAATTTTATGTCAGGCGCAATTCGGAGATACTTTCCCTCTCGTTCTCCTGTGGTCTAATAGAGGGCATGTTGTATCCATGGCTCACCGATTCAATTGCAAGGAGACCTACTGAGAGCTTGCAATAGTCCTAATAAAATACGAAAAATTCAAGATGGAGCCCACAAGTCCATTGACCAGCACTTAATCAAGTTCAGTTTCAAACTCATTGGGCGAAATTCTCCCAAAACGGGAGAAATCGTCAAACTGCCGTAAAACCCGGGCGGGTTTTACGGCATCGCGCCCCTTCCCGACGGGGGACCGATTCTGGTCCCCCGTCGGGGCTAGCAGCCCGACGTCGGAGGCTCCGACAAGTCGGGTTTAACGAAAATCGTTAAGCCCGCTTGTCGGATTTAGCGCCGGCTGACGTGTCATATGACGTCAGCCGCGCATGCGCAGGTGGGAAGACTCCACCCGCACATGCGCGGGTGACGTCATCGCGTTTTTGCGCGAAACCCGCGCATGCGCGGTCCGGGTTGCCCCTCAGCCGCCCCGCGTATTGATACTGCGGGGCGGCGGAAGGACAAATAGTGCGCGGGCATCGGGCCCGCTGCCCGCGATCGGTGGGCACCGATCGCGGGCCCATGGCACCCTTGGCACGGCCGTGGTACTGCCGTGCCAATCGGTGCCATGGTTATTTTTTTCCAGGTGGTCACGACGTTTTTACGAACGGCAGGACCAGGTGTGTTTGCCGTTCGTAAAAAGGTCGTAAAGGGCTGGGACTTCGGCCCTTCTAACAGCTGTGAATCGCTGCCGGCCGTAAAAAAACGGCGGCAGCGATTCGTGTCGGGATTTCGGCGGGGTGGGGGGGGGGAGAATAGCGGGAGGGCGTCAAAAAAGTCGGGAAGGCCCTCCCGCTATTCTCCCACCCGTCGTGGGGGGGGGAGAATTTCGCCCATGGAATTGTAAAATATTTTACTTAACATACACATCTTGCATACCCTGACTTTATGCATTTTCTTCTGCCACACTTACTTCCTGTGCTACAAATTTGTCACAAGAACAAAACAATCCAGGTGCTGTAAATGAAGAAAATATGTTTAACAGGTATATTCAATTGTGCTGAGGTGAAATATAGAATTATTCGATTGTTAAAAATTTGCCTTCAAACTCTTTTTCCAGAAACTGGAGCTTTCAGAGAACTGAGGGAAAAAATAGAGGATCTAAAAGATTTTCTGAAAGCATTGTACTCTTACAAACAATCGGTGTGGGTCAAATCCTCTATCACAGACCAGACATGCAGCATTGGGGCCCTGTGAAAGTCCTGATGCACAAACTTGCTTTGGAGTTGCTCAGGAAGTTTAAACTTCTAGTGTGCAACGTCCCTGCTCCTCAGGACCCTGTGTAAACGCCTCCTACTCTGAGTTAGGTTTGGAGACTTGGGAGAGATCTGCAGTACTTCCTGGATAGTTACCCAGGCAATGCTAGACAAATTAAAACCTGGCCTCATCCCTAGGTAACTCCAAAATGGACCGCCCAAACACACTGCTGACCACCCAACTACCCACCACAACCCGATTATTCCCCCAATATTACTACCTCCCCAAATACCTGACTACCTTACCCCGACCAACCCACCAAGCTGTCCGTGACCACACACAACCAGTCCCCTCACCAGACTCAACTACGCACCTGATCAGACTGCCTCCTCCTGCAACCAGGCACGACTACCAGCTGACCACACTCTCTAAACCCAACCCAACTCTTTCTTCCCCACCTGTCTCCACCCCCGACCAGATCCAACTACCTTCCACCCCAACACGATTCCCCGTCTAACCCAACTACCTTCCCCCTGACTAGACTTGCCTACCTCCTGACCCGACTACCCACTCACCCACCTACCCGCCTACCACCTTACCCATCTACCCAACTCACCGTTCACCTATTCGCCCACTTACTCACCTCACCCACTCAGCCATGTGCAGCAGCATAATAATTAGGAGAATATTCACATGCAGTGGCAAAGGTTCAGGGCAGGATGAGGGAGGGAAGCATAATACCTTCAGCCTTGAAATTAGCTGTCTCGACATTGGTTGATGGACTCAACAATTTCGGCAGTCTTGGAGGTCAGCCAAGCATCGGAAGGAGACCATATAGAACCTGTATCAACAGAAGATGTTTAACCAGATGGCCAGACCTGTGGCCTCATTATGAATGCTTGGCTGAACTCCATGAATATCTAATTGGCTGAGCTCAGTGGGGGTTGTTTGCACAGCTTGTATGGGCATGCTTGTATTGTTTAATCATAATTACCTCGTAATAACTTAATCTTTCTTCAATATCGGTGCATTTATTTACACAAGATTAAGGGGTGTGAAAATAATTAAAACGTGTTGTCATTGATACATTGTATGCCTGCATGTGCTTGAAGCTTTATGAGATGGTAAGAGGGGCAATATATTTCACTGACACTGTTAAAGGATTTTCCGGGGTCCTGGCTGGGGATGTCATGAGGTTCATGTCTGCAAAGGGCGACAACCTCAATTGAATAGATTTTAATAAATTTTAACATGATTAGCCAACCCCTTGTCTTACGATCCTACCTCATTGAATATTCAAATCTCACCAACATGGTGTCACGTTGGCAAGGTTCACAACAGGTTTGGAAAGACGAGATTCAGTGGAGGAGATTCCTCTGGGAGCGTAAAGGTAAGTATAGATCGAGGGAGAGAGGGTCATGCGGGAGCAGCTAGCACTGCCCCAGCACAGGTTGGTACTGCCAGGTTGGCACTGCCACACCTAGCATGCCAAATCTGTGCCAAGGGGCAGTGCCAGGACAATGCCAAAGGTGGCCCGTCATGGGATCACCATGGGGGGACTTTCCAGTTTTGTATGGTGGGGGGGGTGGGGGGGTTAGAGTGAGGATTGAAGGGGGGGGACTTGCAAGCATGGGGGGGGGAGCAGGAAGTGAAGAGGGGGGAACGGAAGACACTGGCGATACCTCGGCAGTGGTAGGGGTGAAAGGAGCCCCCAATGATTACGTAGAGGGTGCCTGATGATTGTCTGGGGGTTGGGGGTGGGGGGCAGAGGTCCTCTTCAGTACTAATCAGGGTGCCCTTTAAATATGGTATCACAATCTCTGTGGAAAAAAATCGAAGTAAGTGAACTGAGTATGTGGAGCCAGCCTTGCTGGCCCTATCAAGCCCTGCCCTGCCAGAGTGATGGCATAAACCACACCCACTCATTTTTATTCAGAGGGGCTCAAGGTCTGGAGAGAAAACTGGTCTGTGTAACTGGAGAGCTACACACCGGTTTTCAGTCAGAGCCTGGCACTTGGAAAAAACATGCCAAGATTCCGCCCATTGGGTGGGGTTGAGGGTTCAAACAGTAATGTAGGCATAAAAGACAACTGAGCCACCTTACTATTGTGCAGGGTCTGTTGGTGTCAGCAATCGGAGCTCAGAGCTCATTGGATTGGGCCAAACCCACAGACAAAAAAAAATAAGTTGCACACATTTGGGTCCTTGCAGCTGATCTGTGTTGTCAAATCTGAGCCTTCACTCCAGAGCCGCCATTGCCCCCTCTGAGTTGCGACCCCACTTTCTCACTCTGGATCCCCGCTGAGGGTCATAGCCCACGGTTTGGGAACTTCTGCTCAAATATCTGAAATAAAATGACAGGTCAATGTTCCAACGTGGACCCTTCCTCCAGTTCTAATGAAAGGCCCCACCCAAAATAGTGCTGGCTGTCCTGCTGTGCTTTCCAAGCGTTTAATGTTTTTATTGGAGTTGTAATATCTTAATACCTATCAACTATGCAGGAACCAGGAATGGTGAAGGACTTTACCCACTCTCAGTTCCAAGACAGCTCTGTTAAAATCTTGCTCTTGCATCATATTCCCGTGATTTGAATCACAAAGCATAAGCCCTCGAATTCAAATGCAGATAGCTGTGTATTTGTTTGTTTTATAGTAAAGGAGCCATCAATAAACAGCTCTCGAAAAAGCTTCTTTCCCACATCAGTCTTGATCTGGAAATGATTATTGTCACTCATAAGACCGGAGAGGTTTTTGAACCCACACATGGTGGATTTCATTGGTCTTGCTGACATTAAGTCAGACCCAGCCCTTTTCTCTGCAGAGTTGAAAGGCTGAGAATGATTTGAATAGTGTTGCAGTGTCGTCCACAACTGTATAGTCATCGGCATATTGGAAGTCTGGAAGGTCACTTTAATCTTGGCTCCTAGCCTGTTCAGGTTGAAAAGTTCCACATTGAGGCAAAACCCAATCATGACTCTGTGTGGAAGTTATTCACGAATGAGTTCCATGACCAGGTAAATGGAGAAGAGAGTTGGCACAATCACACAGTCTTGCTTGATGCCTGTCTGGATTTGAGAGGGCTCAGCCTCCAAAGCCATCACAAGAGTATGGTTGCTGCCATAGTATCAGACAGGAACCACAGGATAGTAGCAAATTTTGCTGGACATCTAAGGGCTTTTCAGTTGATGGAGTCAATGGCCTTTGACAGACCAACAACAGAGCTCTTTGCATTGTTATAGCCTCCTTTCTTAAGTCAACTGTGGTTCCCTGGATGGCCGGAAGCTCCATTGGGTCTGTAATAACTCCAACCGAGGACTGGCTGACACAAAACTCGGTTTATTTCTTGGACAAAAGGAAGCCGCAGGACAGATGAACAATGCTAGCTTCCCAGCCCGGAACCATCAGGAACACCCCTCCGGGTCTGGGTCACAAATTTTAAAGTTCCACCGGTGAGTCCCTATTGGAGGAGCCTCCACCCACTCAATATGGGAACTCGTACTCCACGAAGCCCATGAAGAGGTGAATCAACGATCTCTTATGATCTTTGTGTGGGTCATTGCATCCCTCCCACTTCAAGTCTGTTTCATTCCCGGTGTTCTTCCGACAATGAGATCTCTTACGCCTCTTTGTGCTTGACCTCAAGTCCACGGCAGGTGCAAAACAAACAGGTGACCTTCACTTCCTCAGCGAGTGTCCGAGGGCCACCAGCACAGGTTCTTCATCAGTGCCGGACATCGTGGACAAACCCGATTCCTCAGCCTCCATGTCAGGCCGGAGTCTTCACTATCGGGGGAGACTGGAATAGGATCACCTGTCAGCTCTAGCTCTGTGCCAGAGACGGCCACGGCTGGGGTCAGGGATGTACTTACTGTGGGAGCAGGCTCCCTACTTCTAAAGGTTCTTCCTCAGGGTTTCCCTTCAACCTTCATATTATAGGAGGCGGGCCAGATCTTTTCCAGTATGACTGCAGGTGGAGCCATCTCCAGAGTTCCGCATCCCCAGTCTTGAACACTCTCTCAGGTCTCATGGTATCGTGATATCATTTTTGATTCTCCCTTTGGATTCCACCCTCCGCGCCAAATTTGGAGACAGCAGACTCAACCTGGGGCAAAGTCATTGTCTCATCAATAGCTCTGCTGGGGTGACTCCTGTCATGATGTATGGTCGGTTCTATAATCGAACAGAAATCGTGCCAAGCTTGTCTCCATGGATCAGGCTGGATGCTTCTTCATTCCATCTTTGAAGGTCTGCACTGCCAGACCATTTGATGATGGGAGATATGGTGCCATCCTAACCTGTTTATTGCCTTTCAATTATAGAAAAGCCTAGAAATCCCCACGAGTGAAGGCTGTACCATTGTCAGAGACAAAGACTTCAAGTATGCCATAAAAGCAAAAGCTCTGTTTCTCAACCATGGTGTGGGAAGGTGTAGAGGCCATGCGGTGTATTTCCATCCATTTGGAATGGGCATCCACCAAAATCAAGAACATAGAACCTAAAAAAGGACCAGCAAAGTGTATATGTACCCGCGCCCACGTTCTGCCTGAGGGGCTTCTGGTTCTCTGGCATGAAGTGTATTGTTTTACCAGGTCCACAATATCCGTATTGAGCCCAGGCCATCGAGTGTAGCTGCTCGCCAGCATCTTCAGTTTAGAAACCGCGGAGTGGCCATTGTGCAATTTCATTAAGATTGGGCACCGCCCTGGTCTGGGAACAACTACCTGGGATCCCCACAAGATTATACCGTTCTCGACATTCAATTCTTTCCTCTTGGATATGTATGGCGTCATGTCATCAGAAGGATGTTCTTTATCCCGCCATTCAGGATCATGTGTCTCAGTTTGGACAGTATACGGTCCTTTTGTGTCCAAACCAAGATCTGTTTTGCCGACACCGGTTCGGTCTCTTAAGAAATTTCAGGTCATGGTTACCACTTCTAACGCCGGCAAGGAAGCTAGGTTTGCGGACAGTGGAGACGACTCAGGGCATCAGTGTTGGCTATTCACGCTCCAGGGCAATGCTCTTGGGAGTATTCGTAGGCTGCCAGTAACAAAGCCCATCGCTGTATCTGAGCCGAAGCGATAGGAGGAATTTTCCTCTCTTCTTTAAAAAGGTCCAATAAATTCCTGTGGTCTATCACGATCATAAAATGGCGGCCGTAGACATACTAGTGGAAGTTTTTTTACATCGAAGATAACTGCCAAACCCTCCTTCTCAATTTGTAAGTAGCACGCTCTGCATCCACAAGAGTCCTGGACACGTCGGCTGTGGGCTTTTCCGTGCCATCTTCCCAACGATGCGAGAGTACGGCCCCGATTCCATAGGAAGAGGTGTCACATGTCAATACAAACTCCTTCTTGAAATCGTAATGGACTAGTATGTTAGATGACAATAGCTGCTGTTTTCCTTCCTCAAAAGGCATCTTCTTATGGTGCCAGCCATGACCGTTTCTGCTGATTCTTCAATAGCAGATGTAATGCGACAGCAGAGGGGCCAAATTTGGGATGAATTTCCCATAATTGACAGTTCCAGGAAGAATTTCAGTTCTGCGATATTTGAGGGATATGCACTTCTCTAATGTCTTTGACCTTGTCCTCCACTGGTTGTAGGCCTTTCTAGTCCACATGGTATCCTAGAATAATTACCTCGCTCTTTTTTGAGGTGTACCCTTGCGTTTGAAAACTGCCGCAAGGCCTCTTTCAGGCTTGCCAGATTCTCCTGCTCTGTAGTCTCTCTAATCAATACGTCATCAAGGTACACCGCAACCTTGGGTAATCCTTGGAACATGTTCCCCATAATGCGCTGAAATGTGGCACATGCCGATGAGATTCCAAAGGGCTGGCATGGATACTCATACAGACCCCGTATTTAAAAGATGGTTCACCTAGTTGGAGCTGGAGTTAGGTGTGGCTCACATCTAGTTTTGTGAAGCTCTGGCCAGCTGCTAATTTGGCGTATCAGTCCGCTATGCATGACATGGTTCAGCGATCCAGTTTTAAGACCCTGTTGACTGTGAGTTTATAAATCGCTGCAATGGCGGACTGATTTGTCGGGTTTGAGGACCGGTATAACGGGTGTAGTCCACTCCTCAAATTCCACAGGTCTTATTATCCCAAGGTTTTCCAGGCATCCAAGCTCAGTTTCTACTTTCTCGAGCAAAGAATATGGGACTGGTCATGCGCTGAATTAATTTGGCGTGGCATTGGGATCGACATAGATTCGGACCCTGGCTCCTTTTATTTTTCCGAGGCTCACTTGGAAGACTTCAGGGTATTTACTAAAAAATTTCATATAGTCCTCCATCGCCCAATAAAAAAAATGACTGCCAGTTCAATCTGATCTGATGGAGCCAATCTCTACCCATGGGACTTCGTTCTGGTTCCCACATGAGTATGAGTGGACATAGGACTGACTGTTGTCTATAATTTCCTGGATCGTTGTGATTCCCATAATTCGCAAAGTGTCTCCAATGTAGGTGCCTGATGGAGCTCTGCTAATCTTTAGACTTAAAGGTAGAACGCCAGTCCGGAGGCAATTAAATGAAATGTATTTCTCAAATGATGGAGACAGCAGGCTCTCGTGCGCACCTCCATCTTTAATGGGTGCCCATTCACGAGAAACCTTGGGAGGGATTCTCCCGCAATTGGCGGGGCGGCCCGTACTGGCGGCAAGAGCTGCGTGAACCACTCCAGCGTCAGGCTGTCCGGAAGTTACCAATCTCTGACAGGGGCTGTTTAGCACACTGGGCTAAATCGCTGGCTTTGAAAGCAGACCAAGGCAAGCCAGCAGCACGGTTCAATTCCCGTACCAGCCTCCCCGAACAGGCGCCGGAATGTGGCGACCAGGGGCTTTTCACAGTCACTTCATTTGAAGCCTACTCGTAACAATAAGCAATTTTCATTTTTCATTTCAAGTTGCAGAATTCTCCGCACTTCCGGGGGCTAGGCCGGCGCTGGAGGGGTTGGCATTGTGCCAACCGGCACAGAAGGGCCGCCGCCATCCGGTGCAAGTTGGCGCATGTGCAGAAATGCAAGCGCAGGGGCTTTCCACCGCGCTGGCCATGGCGGAGCCTTACAGAGGCCAGCGGGGAGGGAAAGAGTGCCCCCACGGCACAGGCCCGCCCGCAGATCGGTGGGCCTCGATCACAGGCCAGGCCACCATTGGACCCCCTCCCCAGGGCTCCCCCCCCCCCCCCACGGCTCCCCCCACCCCCCCCCCACGGCTCCCCCCACACCCCCCCCACCCCCCCCACCCAGGACCCCGCTTGCCGCCCTCCAAGTCAGGTCCCGCCGGGATGGATCATGTCTATTTCACGCCAGCGGGACTGGCCGAAAACGGGTGCCAGGCCATCAGAGCCCGGAGTATTGCCAGAGGGGGGCCACCACCAACAGCCCCCGACCGGCGTGGCGTGATCCCCGTTCCCGCCCGAAAACCGGCACCATTGAATTCGGCAGCCAGCGTCAGAGTGGCGGGGTGGGATTCACCCCTCCCCCCGGGGATTCTCCGACCCGGTGGGGAGGGGGGGTCGGAGAATCTCGTCCCTTATCATTATCAGGGCAACCTGCTGGTAAGAGCCTGTGCTGGCCTTGGCTTCTTGCCTGGGTGGTGTGCATATTACCTATTCTGGGAGCATTGCCTGATCTGCGCTCCTCTGCGGCACTTACAATGTCTATTAGCTGGCACTTGCATTCCACCACAGTGGTTTCTCTGATATACCTGGCGTTGTCACATGGTTTCCTTGACCACCAGGGAATTTGGGTCCTTAATAGCTGATGTGGATGGGCGCCTTCATCCAGAGAGTGGGCTTCCCTGTGCAAGGTCCCACCCCCAACCTGAGGGCACTACTGTCTGGTGTCCCTTGTAGTTGCTGAGCCAATGATCCCCAGGGACAGAGTTATCTCAATGGCCTTTTTCAGGTCTCGATAGGGCTCTGCCAGTAATTCTGTCCGAGTCGTGACATTATTAATTCCACACACCAACCTATTGCGCAGCATTTCGGTTCGGGATGGCCTAAATTCACAGTATTCCACCAATTTCCATGACCTTCTGAGGAATTTAGTGATGGGTTCGTCTGGGATCCTCCCTGCCATATTAATATGATATCGTTGGAGAATGACTGATAGCTCCTGGTCAGTGATTTTGCACTAGGTACATAGATACATGGAAGATAGGAGCAGGAGGAGACCTTTTGGTCCTTCAAGCCTGCTCCGCCATTCATCACAATCATGGCTGATCATCAAACTCAATAGCCCAATCCCGCTTTCTCCCCATAGTCTTTGATCCCATTCGCCCCAAGTGCTATATCTAGCTGCCTCTTGAATTTGTTCAATGTTTTAGCAGCAACTACTTCCTGTGGTAATGAATTCCACAGGCTCACCACTCTTTGGGTGAAGAAATGTCTCATCTCTGTCCGAACTGGTTTACCCTGATTTCTCAGACTGTGACCTCTTGTTCTGGACACACCCACCATTGGGAACATCTTCCCTGCATCTACCCTGTCTAGTCCTGTTAGAATTTTATTAGTCTCTATGAGATCCCCCCTCATTCTTCTGAACTCCAGCGAGAACAATCCCAACCTAGTCAATCTCTCCTCATATGACTGTCCCACCATCCCGGGAATCAGTCTGGTAAACCTTCGCTGCACTCCCTCGAGAGCAAGAACATCCTTCCTCAGATAAGGAGACCAAAACTGCACACAATATTCCAGATGTGAGGGCAGCACGGTGGCCTAGTGGTTAGCACAACCGCCTCACGGCGCTGAGGTCCCAGGTTCGATCCCGGCTCTGGGTCACTGTTCGTGTGGAGTTTGCACATTCTCCCCGTGTCTGCGTGGGTTTCGCCCCCACAACCCAAAAATGTGCAGAGTAGGTGGATTGGCCACGCTAAATTGCCCCCTTAATTGGAAAAAATAATTGGCTAATCTAAATTTATTTTTAAAAAAAAGAAAAAAAAAAAAAAATATTCCAGATGTGGCCTCACCAATGCCCTGTATAATTGTAACAACACATCCCTGCTCCTGTACTTTAAACCTCTCACAATGAAGGCCAATATACCATTAGCCTTCTTTACCGGCACCTGCAATACTAGTGTTTTGTGTTTAAACAAAGGAGATTACAAGGGGATGAGAGAAGAACTAGCTAAGATAGACTGGGAGCTAAGACTTTATGGTGGAACAGTTGAGGAACAGTGGAGAACCTTCCAAGCGATTTTTCACAGTGCTCAGCAAAGGTTTATACCAACAAAAAGGAAGGACGGAAGAAAGAGGGAAAATCGACCGTGGATATCTAAGGAAATAAGGGAGAGTATCAAATTGAAGGAAAAAGCATATAAAGTGGCAAAGATTGCTGGGAGATTAGAGAACTGGGAAATCTTTAGGGGGCAACAGAAAGCTACTAAAAAAGCTATAAAGAAGAGTAAGATAGAGTATGAGAGTAAACTTGCTCAGAATATAAAAACAGACAGTAAAAGTTTTTACAAATATATAAGACAAAAAGAGTGGCTAAGGTAAATATTGGACTTTAGAGGATGAGAAGGGAGTTTTAATAATAGGAAATGAGGAACTGAACAGGTTTTTTGGGTCGGTCTTCACAGTGGAAGACACAAATAACATGCCAGCGACTGATAGAAATGAGGTTATGACAGGTGATGACCTTGAGAGGATTGTTATCACTAAGGAGGGAGTGATGGGCAAGCTAATGGGGCTAAAGGTAGACAAGTCTCCTGGCCCTGATGGAATGCATCCCAGAGTGCTAAAAGAGATGGCTAGGGAAATTGCAGATGCACTAGTGATAATTTACCGAAATTCACTAGACTCTGGGGTGGTCCCGGTGGATTGGAAATTAGCAAACGTGACGCCACTGTTTAAAAAAGGAGGTAGGCAGAAAGCAGGAAATTATAGGCCAGTGAGCTTAACTTCGGTAGTAGGGAAGATGCTGGAATCTATCATCAAGGAAGAAATTGCGAGGCATCTGGATAGAAATTGTCCCATTGGGCAGACGCAGCATGGGTTCATAAAGGGCAGGTCATGCCTAACTAATTTAGTGGAATTTTTTGAGGACATTACCAGTGCAGTAGATAACGGGGAGCCGATGGATGTGGTATATCTGGATTTCCAGAAAACCTTTGACAAGGTGCCACACAAAAGGTTGCTGCATAAGATAAAGATGCATGGCATTAAGGGTAAAGTAGTAGCATGGATAGAGGATTGGTTAATTAATAGAAAGCAAAGAGTTGGGATAAATGGGTGTTTCTCTGGTTGGCAATCAGTAGCTAGTGGTGTCCCTCAGGGATCCGTGTTGGGCCCACAGTTGTTCACAATTTACATAGATGATTTGGAGTTGGGGACCAAGGGCAATGTGTCCAAGTTTGCAGATGACACTAAGATGAGTGGTAAAGCGAAAAGTGCAGAGGATACTGGAAGTCTTCAGAGGGATTTGGATAGGTTAAGTGAATGGGCTAGGGTCTGGCAGATGGAATACAATGTTGACAAATGTGAGGTTATCCATTTTGGTAGGAATAACAGCAAACGGGATTATTATTTAAACGATAGAATATTAAAGCATGCCGCTGTTCAGAGAGACTTGGGTGTGCTAGTGCATGAGTCACAGAATGTTGGTTTACAAGTGCAACAGGTGATTAAGAAGGCAAATGGAATTTTGTCCTTCATTGCTAGAGGGATGGAGTTTAAGACTAGGGAGGTTATGTTGCAATTGTATAAGGTGTTAGTGAGGCCACACCTGGAGTATTGTGTTCAGTTTTGGTCTCCTTACTTGAGAAAGGACGTACTGGCGCTGGAGGGTGTGCAGAGGAGATTCACTAGGTTAATCCCAGAGGTGAAGGGGTTGGATTATGAGGAGAGGTTGAGTAGACTGGGACTGTACTCGTTGGAATTTAGAAGGATGAGGGGGGATCTTATAGAAACATTTTAAATTATGAAGGGAATAGATAGGATAGATGCGGGCAGGTTGTTTCCACTGGCGGGTGACAGCAGAACTAGGGGACATAGCCTCAAAATAAGGGGAAGTAGATTTAGGACTGAGTTTAGGAGGAACTTCTTCACCCAAAGGGTTGTGAATCTATGGAATTCCTTGCCCAGTGAAGCAGTTGAGGCTCCTTCATTACATGTTTTTAAGGTAAAGATAGATAGTTTTTTGAAGAATAAAGGGATTAAGGGTTATGGTGTTCGGGCCGAAAAGTGGAGCTGAGTCCACAAAAGATCAGCCATGATCTGATTGAATGGCTGAGCAGGCTCGAGGGGCCAGATGGCCTACTCCTGCTCCTAGTTCTTATGTTCTTATGTTCTTATGTTCTTACCTTCAGTGACTGGGGCACAAGGACACCCAGGTCCCGCAGCACACTCCCCTCTCCCGATTTACAACCATTCAGGTAGTAATCTGCCTTCCTGTTTTTGCTTCCAAAGTGAATAACCTCACACTTATGCAAATTATACTGCATCTGCCATTGATTTGCCCAGTTGCCCAACCCGTCTAGATCATGATGTAGGATCTCTGCACGCTCATCACAGTTCACCAGCCCACCCAACTTCGTATCATCGGCAAACTTTGAGATGTTTGGGCAGCGCGGTGGCACAGTGGTTAGCATTGCTGTCACACGGCGCCGAGGTCCCAGGTTCGATCCCGGCTCTGGGTCACTGTCCATGAGGCGTTTGCACATTCTCTCAATGTTTGCATGCGTTTTGCCCCCACAACCCAAAAATGTGTAGGCTAGGTGGATTGGCCACGCTAAATTGCCCCTTAATTGGAAAAAATGAATTGGGTATCTAAATTTACATTAATAAAACTTTTGAGATGTTACATTTTGTTCCCTCATCCAAATCATTAATATATATTGTGAATATCTGGAGTCCCAGCACCAATCCCTGTGGTACCCCACTGGTTACTGCCTGCCAATTTGAAAAGGACACATTAATTCCTACTCTTTGTTTCCTCTCTGCCAACCAGTTTTCTATCCACCTCAATACACTTCCCCCAATCCCGTGCACTTTAATCTTGCACAATAATCTCTTATGCAGGGCTTTGTCAAATGCCTTCTGAAAGTCCAAATATACCACATCGACTGGCTCCCCATGTCAACTGTACTAGTTACACCTTCAAAGAATTCCAACAAATTTGTCAAGCATGATTTCCCCTTCAGAAATCCATGCTGACTCTGACTGATCCTGCCACTGCTTTTTAAATCTTCCGCTACAAAGTCCTTGATAATGGATTCAAGAATATTCCCCACTACCGATGTTAGGTTTACTGGTCTTTAATTCCCTGCTTTGTTTCTACCGCCGTTTTTGAAATTGGAGTGACATTAGCTACCCTTCAATCTGCAGGGACTGTTCCGGAGTCTATAGAATCCCGGAAGGTGACCACCAATGCATCCACTAGTTCCAGAGCCACCTCCTTAAGCACTCTGGGATGCAGATTATCAGGCCCAGGGGATTTTTCCGCCTTCAATCCCATCAGTTTTCCCAGCACCATTTCTCTACTAATATTGATCTCCCTCAGTTCTTCCCTCTCACTAAACCGTTCATTCTCCAACATTTTCGGTATCTGATTTGAATCCTCTTTTGATTTGTGTCCCCTGCTTCTGTCTGTAGGAGACCTACATTTGTCTTTACCAATCTCTTCCTCTTCACATATCTATAGAAACACTTAATGTCAGTCTTTTGTTCCCTGCAAGCTTACTTTCACACTGTATTTTCTCCTTCTTAATCAATCCCTTGGCCCTTCTTTGCTGAATTCTAAACTGCTCCGATTCCTCTGCTTACTGGACAGCTGTTTACTTTGAAGGCCGCTGGGAATCCTATTATTACTCCTCATCGCCAACGTAATAACTCCAGCTGAAGCCTGGCTCACACAAAATTTGAGTTTATTGCTTGAACAAAAGGAAGGTGTGGTGTACAATGCCAGTGTCTGAGTCCAGAGCCATCGAGAACACTGGTCAAAGTCTGGATTACACATTTTAAAGTCCCACCAATGAGTTGCTATTGGGCGAGCCTCCACAAACCCCACAGGGAGATCAATTGATGATCTCCCTTGGTCTTTGTAGGCATCATAACAGGCATATCCTCTGGAAGGATGTCTTTGCTGATGGGATTCATGTGAGAACTTTCCCCCAAGTTGTCTTCAGTTCCTATAAATTGATTTATCACCTTAAAGAATGAAACAATACTGGCATTATGGAAGTTGGATTGTCATACCTCCTCTTCCAGGATTTTTTGTAAAAAAAAGCCTTAGGGTTTGAGCCAGAGGTCCATGACCATCAGCTTTATAGACCTCTGCAGGAGCGTTCCCCAGACCACACACTTTGTTGTTCCGCGTAAAGAGGACAAAAAGTGTTGTAATTGTCACCACCCTTCCAAATGGGAATAAGATTTGAATCACTGGCCTAAGGTACCTCCAGGCACTAGATAACTTCCAGCAGTGATGTTTCCGCAGGACATTCACAAAGTTAAGTGGGAAGGCAGGCAAATAAACTCCAGCATCCTCATCAATGCCCATATCCCCAGCATTGCAATCGTAGTCATTTGAAACCAGCTCTACTGGTCTGGACAGTGCAACTGGATGCCATATAATCAGCTTCCGAAGCAGACCCTCTTTCTGCCACTTCAGGATGGCATCTGATCTCAACCAGGACAGAGGGAAAAAATTTAAGGACACCATGAAGTCCTCATTGAAAAGGGGACAAATTTACATCACAAGGTGGAAGAAGCTGACCACAAGCCGGAACATGTGGCAGCACCTCATCTAACAAACCTCAACACAGTCAGAAAATTAACGCATCAACTCTGCTGGAGAGAAGTACGAAAGCGGGAAGAGAAAACTTCCCCTCCCACCGCATCTCTGCTTGCTCAAGACAATTACCCTCACTGCCCATAGACCTGTGGTTCCTGGATTGGCCTGCTGGGTCACAATGTGTGACACACGTCATCCTCATCGCCATCAAAGTTGACGACAACAAAGTTTTAAAAGAAATGGATGTCATCACAAATTTTAAAAGTAAAGCCTCATTTTCCCGCAATGCCTTTGTTCCATTGCCTCCCCTGGTAGAAAGCACAGTCCATCCGTAACAGTCCATCCGTAGGGTCCACTAATTCTAAACTGATATCCCTGACCTGGCCATAAACAACAAGGAACTCCCGCTGACATGAGTGAGCAAACCCTACTTGTCCATCCTGTGTCGGGACCATCTAGATTAATGTTTATTTGTGTGTTCATTACTTTGTATGGTTGTTCTCTGCCTTACAGCTACACAAAATGTGTCTGGATAGATCCACTGTCTCTGTTTAAAGGTTACTAAAAGGTATTCTATCTTTCTGTGGTGGTCACACATGGGACCTCATGCCACATTTGACTATATATATTCAAAAAACATTAAATTAATTATGTTTAAACGAATGCTGTGCACATAAATCCTTCACATCAAATGGACATGTGCCATAGCTCTAGCCTCTTAAGTGGGATAGCAGTTTTCAACTGTACATTAATTCAGTATTGCGGTATTCCTGATGTACTGGAACAACGCTGTGTAATGTGTACTGGCACAATGCTGTGGTCTGTAACTGCAATGTATACTAGTGTAATACAGTTGTGTGCAGTGTTGGATCATATTGTTCTGTGTTCGACGTGTGAGGGAATCTGCATGCTGGGCCTCCGAAGATGTGTTTTTGGGATTGAGGACTACAATTCCCAACATGCCTGTGGTCCCACCGCAGGTGTAGAGTGCATCAGGGGACTGGCCACATGTATCATACTGATGTGTGATATGTAAGTAATATACTGTGTTCATTGCTGTGACAGTATGTGCACAGCAACATGAGTAAGCCATTCAGCACACCATGTGTCAGCTTTGCCATTCTATTAGATTGCAGTTTGTTCCTACCTTGTGCCTCAATCCCATTTGCCTTGATGCCTATCACTTAGCACCCTGACCGAATTAAAGTCGAACAAACTCAAGCTCAAACATTTAAATTGATGAAACACTTGCCATCTTGTCAGGGGATGGAACACAAGTTTCAGAATTCCACTACCATTTGCGTGAAAAATGCTTCCAGATTTCACATGTCTCAACACAGGAAATATTCTTTGTAGCTGCCCTATTGAATTCCTTTATCATTTAAACAAGGAAATTAGATCTCAACCTTCTAAACTAAGGGCAACATAAACAAAGTTAGAAGTCTGACAACACCAGGTTAAATTCCAACAGGTTTGTTTCGAATCACTAGCTTTCGGAGCGCAGCTCCTTCCTCAGATGAGATTATCACACATCAAACCTGTCGGACTTTAATCTGGTGTTGTAAGACTTCTTACTGCGCCCATCCCAGTCCAACGCCAGCAACTCCACATCATAAACAAAGTTGACATAGACAGTTCTCAATTTCAACCCTGTTTTCGTTCCAGTGAATCTGCCTTGTATCCCTCCTTTCTCAAATCTAAAGTTAATAATCTCACACTTCCTCTCATTGAATGGCATCCAATATTCATTTTTCCAGTCATTTAATCGATGTCCATTTGCAACCCACCTAGATGATTCGTTGTGCCTTCTAAGTTAGCGTTACCTGCAAACTAATTCTTTATTCTTTCACCCGGGTCATTATATGTGATGACGAATTGAAGCCCTACTACAGATCAAAAGTAACATATTCAGACAGCATGGTTGATGCCTGGGGTGGTGACACAATAGGTATATTGAACTGAAAAGTCAATCATTGAAATGATCTCTCTTGTCATTGTGAACAAAGGATATGAACAAAGAGCAACGGTGAGGGAATTCAGTTGAGGATGGTTTAGATGTGATCTAGTATGTTCTTCCCTCTTATTGGTCCCTCACCACCTGCCACATACCCAGTCTATTATGTCCTTTAGGACTCAACCAGTTCAGTCAGTAGTGGTTCTACCAAGCCACGCTTGGTAATGGACATTGAAGTCCCCCACCGTGATACATTCCACAGCTTTGTCACCCTCAGTGCTTCCTACGGGATTATTCAACATGGAGGAGTACTGGTTCATCAGCTGAGGGGGAGCAGTATGTGGTAATCAGCAGCTGGTTTCCTTTCCCATGTTTGAACTGAAGCTATAAGACTTCATGGGGTCTGAAGCTGATGTTGAGGACTCCCAGGTCAACTCCCTCCCGACTGTATACCAAAGTGCTGCCCGCCACCTCTGCTTGCCCGGCCCTGCCGGTGGGACAGGACATAGCATTAATGCTGATCCCTGGGACATTATGTGTAAGATATGATTCCGTGGGTATGACTATGTCAGGCTGTTTCTTGACTAGTATGTGAGACATCTCTCCCAATTTTAGCCCAAGCCCCCAGATGTTAGTGGGGAAGGCTTTGCAGGGTCGATAGGGCTGAGTTTGCCATTGTTGATCCAGTGCCCAGGTCAATGCCGCTTCTCTGTCCAGTTTCATTCCATATTGACTTGTTTTTAACTGTTTGATTCAACTGAAAGGACATTTAAGAGTTAACTACATGGTACAGGTCTGGAGTCACAAATAGGCCACATTTCCTTTCCTAATGGACATTTGTGAACTTTATAGTATTCTACGGCAATCATGAGACTGTTAATGCCAGATATATATAGAATTCAAATTCCACCAGTTGCCGTTGTGAGATTGGAACCTAGATAGCCAGAAGATTAGCCTGGGTTTCTGTACTACAAGTCCGGTGACATTACCACTATGCCACTATCACTGCCGTGAATGGTAACCTCAGGATGTTGATACTGGGGGATTCAGTGATGGCAATGCCACTGAATGTCATGGGGAGATGATGAGATTCTCTCTTGACTGGCATTTGTGTGTCGCCAATTTTCCAGCTTGATAACCTAATCAACATCTTGTACAAGGCACCTTTTCTTAGCATACAAACATGCAACAACAATTCCTGTGTACATCTTTCCATTCCTTTCACAAATATGCCCTCGACTCCAGTGCCTTCAATTATGCAGGCAACTCATAAGTATCAGGGGCAGGATTCACCGCACCACTGCACCGAAATCGCGCTCAGTGTGGGGTCCCCGGAGAATCGCCGCCAATCGCACGTACGCGGTCGAGGGGACGCCAGTCGGGGGCCATTGAAAGAGGCCCCCATGGCGATTCACCGAGTGCAGCTGGCCGAGTTCCCGACGGCGTGGTTCTCTCATGGTTCTGCCCGGGGGGGAACTCGGCGTGGTGGCTGTGGACTAAATCCGCGGCCGCCCTGGTGGGGGCGGGGGCCTCCAGGACGCCCAGGCTACCGATCGGGGGCCACTGACCCACGGGCACACGCAATCTGGGTGGGGCCTATGTTGTCGGTGCCAGTCCACGGTGTGGGTCGCCATGTCGTACGGGACGGCCGATACAGGCTGCTGCCGTGCGCATGCGCGGACACCCGACCAGATGTGCAGGGCACCGTTTCAGTAGCAGGAGCTGCAAGGAGCAATCCAGGGCCTGCTAGCCCCCTGTATATTGGAGAATCACCCTGGACTTTCTCCAGGTAAGTCCAGAGTGATTCACATGCGTTTATCTGCGGGCGTGGAGACATATCCCCATTATTGGAGAATCTAGCCCCATTATTGGAGAATCTCGCCCACATCTCTGTCACCTGGCAGAAGATATTGACACATTTTTTTAAAAGATAATTCTCTGTACATAGCTTAATTCCTGTACTGCATTAATGGAAGATGACTGTGCTGTGTCCTTAAGAGCCCATGGTGTTCAGGGTAAGATCCTGGCTTTGATAGAGGATTGGCTGACTCACAGAAGGCAGAGAGTGGGGATAAAGGGGTCTTTTTCAGGATGGCAGCCGGTGACTAGTGGTCTGCGTCAGGGGTCGGTGCTGCGACCACAACTTTTTACAATATACATTAATGATCTGGAGGAAGAAACTGAAGGCACGGTTGCTAAGTTTACAGGTGATACAAAAATCTGTAGAGGGGCAGATAGTATTGAGGAAGCAAGGGGGCTGCAGGAGGACTTGGACAGGCTAGGAGAGTGGGCAAATAAGTGGCAGATGGAATACAATGTGGAAAAGTGTGAGGTTATGCACTTTGGAAGGAGAAATGGAGGCATAGGCTATTTTCTAAATGGGAAGATGTTTCGGAAATCAGAAGCACAAAGGGACTTGGGAGTCCTTGTTCATGATTCTGTTAAGGTTAATGTGCAAGTTCAGTCGGCAGTGAGGAAGGCAAATGCAATGTTAGCATTTATGTCGAGAGGACTAGAATGCAAGACCAGGGATGTAATTCTGAGGCTATATGAGACTCTGGTCAGACCCCATTTGGGCCCCGTATCTAAAGAAGGATGTGCTGGCCTTGGAAAGAGTCCAGAGGAGGTTCACAAGAATGATCCCCGGAATGAAGAGCTGGTTGTATGAGGAATGGTTGAGGACTCTGGGTCTGTACTCATTGCAGTTTAGAAGGATGAGGGGGGTTCTTATTGAAACTTACAGGATACTGCGAGGCCTGGATAGAGTGGATGTGGAGAGAATGTTGCCACTTGTAGGAAAAACTAGAAGCAGAGGACACAATCTCAGAATAAAGGGACGATCCTTTAAAACAGAGATGAGGAGGAATTTCTTCAGCCAGAGGGTGGTGAATCTGTGGAACTCTTTGCCGCAGAAGGCTGCGGAGGCCAAATCACTGAGTGTCTTTAAAACAGAGAGAGATAGGTTTTTGAGTAATAAGGGGATCAGGGGTTATGGGAAGAAGGCAGGAGAATGGGGATGATAAAAATATCAGCCAAGATTGAATGGCGGAGCAGACTCGATGGGCCGAGTGGCCTAATTCTGCTCCTATGTCTTATGGTCTTACTCGGGTGATGTGGTAATCTCGTCCCATTCAGGGAACATTCATGGAGCTGATCAGGAGAATGGGTTGCAGCCCTCTTTAGCACATTCTTTCTAGACTTGAAAAAATATTTTCTATGATAGGTCTCCAGATCATCTGCCATTTCCACTGTTTTTCAAGGTTTTCGGACGCATTTCAGAGAAGTTACCTCAGATACACAGAAGACTTCCGACATGATCTTTTGGCAGCTGCTTGAAAACCCTCCCACAGAGGCCTTCCAACTTTGACAGATGCCAATTCTTGACCCAAGAAACTGCTGCAGAATATCAGATTCTCCAGTGGTGCATGACTTTCCATCAGCCAGCAAGAAAGCTCCCTGTTACAGCCATTTTCTACTCGCCTGTATTAGTCAAGGACAGTTCAGGCAAGTTAAATTTTCACATAGCAACACTTCTGGTCAGACTTAGGCCAAATCTGAAGATCTTTATTAATTATTTCCATGTTAGATCTCAAAATCAGCATCCAGCTAGGTAGACCAGTGTGGGCCACAAAGTGTTGAAGAGCATGAACCCGAGGTCAGAGATTGCATTACCCCACAGGGTTTGGTTGTATCACTGAATTAAGCTGCTCAACAGATTGGCAGTTCGGATGAATACATTTCAAAGTTGTTTGATTACTTTCTGATGCCATAAATCTCGATCCTGAATTTTACCAGGTTTTCCTAATCCCCTGTTGCAACATGCGTGGACGGTTCACAGATAGTCCAGAGAAACAACGCGAATGATCATTTAGATGATCGATCTCGTTGTTCATCAATTTCTCGGCAGAGAATCTTCATGTAAGTTCCAGCTAGTTATGTGAAGGAAGCTACAACAGGCCAGAGAGGAAATCTGTGGGGAGTGTGTCTTTGAACATTATTTTTGCTGTAATGTGATTATGTGAAACCTTTCCCCTTTAATGCAACTTTTCCAAGGGAGAAATGTCTCACACAATATAATTGACGAGGCAGCAAAATAGAACACAGCCAATTAGGAAGCAGCAAAACACAAAGCTAGTGCACACTTAACCAATAAGGATGATGAAAACCAACAGATTTTCCTGACAGGCACTAAAGTTCACGACAGTGACTCCAGACGTATAACTATTAATCATGCAGATAAATATTTTTTACAAACACATTTATCTGCCTTTCATCTTGGGTATTAAGTATTTGTAATACTTACTGTAACATTATACCTCTCCTTTTAACACAGAAACCACATGAAGCACATACTCTCACTATAATGCGCTTTGGTGTGGTTCAAATTACAATGTGATAGACAGGGTCTACACTATTACAACTGGATATTAACCCTCCACCTGGTAAAAGCAATGATCAGACATGATGTGGTTCTGCGTGCCCAGTTCAGCTACCTCGCCAACAGGTTTTTGTGCTTGATTCACATGAATTGGAATCAGCTTTGGTTGTGTAAATTCCTCAATGTCTCAGGATATCAAAGCCCAAACTCTAACATAATGAAATGGTTCTGTGACTCACCACTGCAATCAGACCTTTCCATACACATTCAAAGTAAGAAAAGAATGAAGTGCGTTGGCTTGTTGCTTCATGTTGTTACACAATGCAAGGTAAAATTCCTCGAGCTGCTTGTGGCAACGTCATTTCATGTTGATAAATAAACGCACCATTTCTTTTTAGCAGCATCATCTTGTGACACAAATGAAGTTGGTTGCTTAAATTCCTAAAGGTATTTTGACCAGCAGTTACTAAGTTGATTAAGAACACGACCAAGAACAAGAATGACCTCTGAACTACACCTCGTCGCCAAAAAAACCTCAACATATTGTAAATAATGTTATTTGTTTGATTAGTGGCCCCACATTCCCATGGGCTGATGTTAAGGCACCTTTTAATCAAGTTAGGGGTCTTTCTGAGCCTCAGGAGAATGCAGCCTATTGTTAACCTCTCAAATCTCATGCAATTGCTCTGACTTCATGTTCTTCAGAGGCTATGTGCATGTAATTTTGTAAACACCCTTATTTTATGTATTTTCTTTCACGATTATACATTGTACTGTGAAGCTTGATTCTGTACAGGAGTAACTGCTTTAAGACAATAAGAACAAATGGAATCTATAACTTACATTTATTTTCTCCCTTATGTAGAACTTAGGGTGAGTGGTTTAATGATCCTCTTATTCCAAAATATCTCAAAATATTGCCATTGCAAATAGAAATAATCACATACATTGAGTAAGAGCATAAATTATCCATTCTGCCACCTCAAAACTAGTATCATGTTCATTCAGCTCCAGCCCCATATACCGGCTTAGCCTATTGCTTCATTGCCACTATTATATAATAATAGATGTCACTATTTCATCTCATCCCATTATTGACTGAACATTATTGCCTGCATTGCTACTAACCCAAATGCATAATTACATTATTATCCCTGAAAATGGTTTGATACCCAATTGTAATTGGATTCAGGTCATGGTGGTGGATATTAACTGGGGACTCACCAGAGTTCATTGTTACAGGACCAGGTTGAAAGAAAGCTATTGGAATTGTGTGATAATATCTGCAAATAGCTTTGAAGTGAATAAAGACTTGGCTTCAGTATATTGCCTTTCACCGTCCGGCTATCTCAATTTTAGCACCATAATAATATAATAAAATTAATAATATGGGCGCGATTTAATCAAAATGTTTCTAAGTGCGATAGCGAGAGGGAACTACCGCGAGCTTCCCGACGCACCACCTGGCTAGGCCGTCACCATATCAAACATCAATTGGTCTAATTAATAAGGCCCCAAGGTCTTCACGCTGAAAATGATGGTCCCGTCGGCTGATTTGCCAGGACCGTGCCCTCCAGCTCCCTGGTAAGGGCGGCACGGTAGAACAGTGGTTAGCTCTGTTGCTTCACAGCGCTGGTATCCGAGGTTCGATTCCCGGCTTGGTTCACTGTCTGCGCGGAGTGTGCACATTCTCCCTGTGTCTGCGTGGCTTTCCTCCGGGTGCTCCGGTTTCCTCCCACAAGTCCCGAAAGACGTGCTGTTAGGTGAATTAGACATTCTGAATTCTCCCTCAGTGTGCCCGAACAGACGCCGGAGTGTGGTGACTAGGGGCTTTTCACAGTAACTTCATTGCAGTGTTAATGTAAGATAACTTGTGACAATAAAGATTATAAAACAAGAGGGAGCAGCTCTCACACTGATCCTGCAGAGCAAACCCCAAACTGATCGCAGCATTGCCACTGAGGAGACCAGCCCCACGATTGGGGGATGCACAGCTGGCCAGATTGTGGGTCGAGTGCAGACTGGATGCCCTGTTCCCCTGAGGGGTCCAGAGGGTTAGCCACAGGGCAGCCATTGTCATCTGGGAGGAAGTGGCAGTGACTGTTATCTCGGGGTACATCACCAGGAGGACCAGCACCCAGTGCCATGTGAAGATCAACAACCTCCACCGGGCTGCATGGGTGCATTGGCACCGGCCCCCTGGCACTGCCCCCACCCCCCCCCCCCCCCCCCCCCCCGCCCCCCACGACCATGCACCTGCCACTACCCCTGCCCAGCACCGTACTGTGCTCGGGCCCACCCATGTCCAGCAGTGCCGCTCAAGGCCTGCCCCCCATATTCCCCAGCCCCCTTCCCCGCCCCCATACATCCCCTCCAGCCCCCTGATGAATGAAGCAGGCGGATTACTCTGTGTGTTCAGAGGAAAAGATGGCCCACAACAGATTGGTGGGTGGCTGACAGCCAGACATCAGAGACCTCACCCACTACGAGGAACTGGCCCTGAAGGTTGCGGAGGTGGTTGAGGACAGATCGGTTGGCGTACGACGCAGAGGTGACAATCCACCGGCCAACACCTAGGTTAACTGTCACACGTGAGTTGTTAATGCCATACAGACGGATCCATCCCTCCCATTGACAACAGGCAGGGTTCTCCATTGCACTGGCAGTGCACCCACGCCCGGGGGGGATTTCCCGATGGCATGGGGCTGCCCACAATGGGAAACCCCACAGGCCAGCTGGCTGGACGGAGAATCCCGCTGCCGGCGGCGGCGTGCCGCACCAGAAAATCTCCATCTTATGGTGCCGGCCATCCGAGGTGGTCCTCCCCATGCCTCCCATGAGAACACCTCAGAGGGGAGCTCCAAGGAGACCAACCTATTTGCGACACAGCTGTCATCCCCATCCTCCAGCAGCGAAGAGACACACATCTCGGTGAGCAACAGTAGTGGACAGGCTTCTGGGGCACATTCTGGTGGGCAGCACACAGTTGCTGATGCACATCAGGTGGAGACAGGAACCCCCAGGGGATATAGCAGTGGGAGCTCTGCTGGATCCTAGACCCAGCTGGGTCCAATTCAAATGTGGAGCCTCTGGGCCAGGTTTACCCAGAGCTGATGCAGCCGATAGGGACGGCCTTGATATTCAGAGGAAGATGTCAGCAGGTCCATAGCCTATTGGAGGAGTTCCAGCATATACGGGCACAGGAGGTAGCGTCAGGAATGTGGCACCAAGGCCAACGCTGCTAGGGTGGCGACTGCAGTGGAGCACCTGGTGCATGCCGTCAGCAGCATGAGTGGTGATATCCAAGGCGTGGCTCAGTCAGTGACAACCGTGGGTGAGGGTCTCAGCAGCATGTCCCAGACACTGGGGGACATCTCCCAGTCCCAAGTGGACCTTGATGAAGTCCTGCGGAGCATGTCCCAGTCGCAGGTGGGCATTGCCGGGACCCATCAGAGCAGGTACCAGTCACTGAGGAGCATCGCCAAGGGCACATACACTGCTGCAGACATTGGGGAGCCACCAAGGCTGGCAGAGCCAGTGGATGAAGGGGCAGTCGGGGCTCAATCCAGCTGCCACTCCACCCTGAGGTGAACGCCAGGGCCCAATGGGCATCGACTGGGAGGATAGGCCGCTGGTTGCCAACCCTGAGCCTATGGAGTGATGACATCGGTCACCAGCTCCCCCAAATTCTACCTCCGACAATGGCACGTGTCAGAGTCAACCCAAGAACAGTGTGGCACGGTGGGGCATGTCCGCCGGCAAGTGCGCCGGGACCCTCCGGCCCCAGGGTCCCCAGCAGACGCTCGCCAGAGGCATTGAAGACCACGGGACGCGGTGGGCAGCAGGTTGCCTCTGATTGTAATGTGCATCCTGGCGACTCACCTCGACATGGCGGTAGAGCACGGAAGGTGAAGCAGATCGAGGATCACTGAGAGGACACTGGGAGGAAAGGGGAGGGTGTGAGGAGAGGGATTGGGAAGCCAACATCGGGGGCTAGGGGCAGTTGTGAACACATATGTACATTATTAAAAGATGTTACACATGAGAAATAAGGTGCCTTTAGCACTTTCTTGCACAATGCAGGCCAACCACCAATCCCCACCCCCCCGGCCATGAAGGTCCTGGACTCTCACCCCTGCCAACCCCCTGCCTGGCGTCATTAGCCAGGTCCTCAGCAGGTACCCCTTATCCCCCAAGAGCCACCGGCCATCTGGCCCAGGTTGCAGCTGTCATGTACATTCTCTGAGAAGTGAGCACACACGTGCAGGATCTTCAGGTGGTGGTCACACATGACTGGATGGTCAGGGAGTGGAACCCCTTCCTGTTGATGTAGACCACTCCCTGATGGCCTGGTGTGCACAGGGTAACATGCGTGTCATCTATTACCCCTGGACTAAAGGAATCCTGGCAATGGCAGAGAATCCTGCTGCCCAGCTATCTTGTTGGGCCGGGTTCATGTCAAAGTTTATATAATTAGCTGCCCAGGAAAACAGGACATCCGTGATCTCACAAATGCACTTGTGGGCTGTAGTTTGTGAGATGCCACACAAGTCCCCACTCGAGACCTGGAATAACCCTGAGCCGTAAACGTTCAGAGCTGTGGTGATCTTGATGGTCACTTGGATTGGTATCTTCCTCCTCCTCCATGTGGCACCAAGTCCACGAGGACATGGCACAGGTGTCGCACTGTCTCCTTGTTGACGCAGAGCCTCCTGCAGGACACGCTGTCCGAAATCTGTTCGAAAGACCAGCAACGCCTGTACAACCTGGGCCGTCGTGGGTGTCCCCCTCTGGCTACCTCTTCGGCCTGATGGGCGGCTGGGTCCTCAGGGCGGAGGGCCGGGCCTTCTGCATGGACAGCCACCTCAAGCCACTGTCGACACTGCCGCCACTGCCTTCTCGCACCGCGAGGGCAACCTCCACAGGGTCCAAGATATCATCCATCTTGTGTAATATCGGGGCTCATTTAGCACAGTGAGCTAAATAGCTGGCTTGTAATGCAGAACAATGCCAGCAGTGTGGGTCCAATTCCCGTACTGGACTTCCCGAACAGGCGCTGGAATGTGGCGACTAGGGGCTTTTCACAGTAACTTAATTGAAGCCTACTTGTGACAATAAGCGATTATTATTATTATTAGTATATGTAAGTAATTGGAAGGGGGGGCCGACCAGCAGGGTCCTCCAATCTGGGACCCTCATTTCTCCCACCTCTGGGCAGCACGGTGGCACAGTGGGTTAGCCCTGCTGCCTCACGGCGCCGAGGTCCCAGGTTCGATTCTGGGTCACTGTCCGTGTGGAGTTTGCACATTCTCCCTGTGTCTGCGTGGGTTTCGCCCCCACAACCCAAAGATGTGCAGGGGAGGTAGATTGGCCACGCTAAATTGCCCCTTAATTGGAAAAAATGAATTGGGCACCCTAAATTTTTTTTTTTTTAAATTCTCCCACCTCTCTCCCGTTACCCAAACCGATCAGCCCCCAGAGCGGTCCTCGATTTTGACTTCTCCCATGACTTAACAATCCCGTTGCACTCTCGCTCAAGGCAATGACGCCATTAAATCGCGCCCCAAGTGTTTAAAACTCATTATCTCTCGTCTGTTTTTGCTTACTCGTACTCAGCAAATATCTTCCTGTCTTCATGGTCTCCATGAGTATCTTGAATATTGGGACAATTGGTACATTAGTTATCATTGGATAATCCTCAATGTGTCCTCATTGTTGTGACAAAAGAAACGTACTTATTTTGTTTGAAGTTCCTGCTTTGAAGCTCTACAGTTTATCAAACTGACAACTAAACACTTTTGGACCAAATTTACATCCGGAAGAGAAACCCCGGACTCTACACTTTTGTAGCTCTTAAAATGCAAACCCATGTGTGACATTACAAGGTATTTTCATCATTTCTCACAGGGGTCAGGCTTACAGTTCATGGACTACACAATGAGGAAGGGTGCAGAAGTAGGTCTGCCTCTTGTCTCCAATTTAGCAGCCCAGCTCCCAACATCATTTAAAGTCGGTCTAAATTTCACCCCTGACTCTTCCCACCCCCCACCCAAATCATGCCACCTCCATGTACCCCAATGCCACCCCATGCCCCCTTGCATTCTCCTATGCCATCTCATACTCTCTCATGCTACCTCATATTCTCATACTACCCTCATGCCTCCATGTACCATCCACAGCCACTCACACAGTATGCATTATGTACCATTCTCAGGAGCCTAACAATAGGAATAAAATCATTGGCAAACCATTAAACATCTAAGAATACAGGAAGATCCTGAATTAAAATTCAGTATCATTGATACTGCACCAAAAAACCCAAGGGAAAAAATGGTGTAATCTTTTAAGTGCCTGTTAGGTTTGTAAACAAACAAGAAAGGACAAAGATATATTTTTTTAAATTAATTTATGGGATGTAGGCAACACGAGCTAGGCCAGCATTTATCATCCAAGCCTACTTGTCCTTGAGAAGGTGGTGGTGAGCTGCTTTTTGAACCACAGTAGTCCATGAGATGTAAATACACCCACAGTTCTGTTAGGGAGGGAGTTTCAGGATTTTGACCCAGCAACAATGAAGGAATGCCGATATATTTCCAAGTAATGAGTGGCTTGGAGGGGAACTTCCAGGTGGTAATGTTCCAATATGTCTGCTGCCCTTGTCCTTCTAGACTGTAGCAGCCATGGGTATGGAAGATGCTGCCTCAGGAGACGTGGCGAGTTCCCGCAGTGCATCTTGTATTAGGTACACTCTGTTGCAACTGTACATCTGTGGTGGAGGAAGTGAAGGTTTGTGGATGGGTGCCAATAAGTGGGCTTGTTTGCCCTGAATGCTGTCAAGCTAGTAGAGTGTTGTTGGAGCGCTCATCCAGGCTTGTGGACAGTGTTCCATCCCACTCCTCATTGTACCTTGAAGCTGGTGGACACAGCGCCGGCCCTAGGGTTGCAGGCGCCCCGGGCAAGCTGAGCTTCGGCGCCCTTCGGGGGGGGCGGGGCCGAGGCGGGGGAGGGCGGGGCCGGGGGGTGGGGGGGGGCGGGGGGGTGGGGGGGGGGCGGGGCGGGGGGGTGGGGGGGCGGGGGCGGGGGCGGGGCCGAGGGGGGCGGGGCCAAGGGGGGGCGGGCCCGAGGCGGGGGGGGCCGAGCCCGAGGCGGGGGAGGCCGAGCCCGAGGAGGGGGGGGGGGCCGAGCCCGAGGCGGGGGGGGACTGAGCCCGAGGCGGGGGGGGGCCGAGCCCGAGGCGGGGGGGGGGCCGAGCCCGAGGCGGGGGGGGGGGCCGAGCCCGAGGCGGGGGGGGGCCGAGCCCGAGGCGGGGGGGGCCGAGCCCGAGGCGGGGGGGGGCCGAGCCCGAGGCGGGGGGGGCCGAGGCGGGGGGGGCGGCGGGCCCGAGGCGGGGGGGGGCGGGCCCGAGGTGGGGGGGGCCGAGCCCGAGGCGGGTGGGGCCGAGGCAGGGGGGGGGCAACGCGCCCGAAGCGGGGGGGGGGGCCGATGCGGAGGCGGGGTGGGCGGGCCCGAGGCGGGGGGGGCGGGCCCGGGGCGGGGGGGAGCCGAGCCCGAGGCGGGGAGGGGGGGGCCGAGCCCGAGGCGGGGGGGGCCGAGCCCGAGGCGGGGGGGGGGCCGAGACCGAGGCGGGGGGGGAGGGGGCCGAGCCCAAGGCGGGGGGGGGGGCCGAGCCCAAGGCGGGGGGGGGGAGGGGGCCGAGCCCAAGGCGGGGGGGGGCCGAGCCCGGGGCGGGGGGGGGCCGAGGCGGGGGGGGCGACGGGCCCGAGGCGGGGGGGGCCGAGGCGGGGTGGGCGGGCCCGAGGCGGGGGGGGCGGGCCCAGGGCTGGCCCGAGGCGGGAGGGGCGGGCCTGGGGCGGGCCCGGGGCGGGCCCGGGGCGGGCCCGAGGCGGGGGGGCGGGCCCGGGCCCGAGGCGGGGGGGGCGGGCCCGAGGCGGGGGGGGGGCCCGGGGCGGGGGGGGCGGGGTCCGAGGCGGGGGGGGCGGGCCCGAGGCGCGGGGGCGGGGCCGAGGGGGGGGGCAGGGCTGAGGGCGGACGGAGGGGGGGGCGGACGGAGGGGGGTGGGAGGGGGGGGCGGATGGAGGGGTGCGGGAGGGGGGCGGAGGGGGCCGCCCTGGGGGAGGGCGGCCACCGCGCATGCGCTGGTTGGCACCGGCCCAACTGCGCATGTGCGGGACCCGGGTCTCTGGCGCCCCCTAGCACATGGCGCCCCGGGCGACTGCCCGAGTTGCCGGTGCCTTGGGCCGGCCCTGGGTGGACAGGCTTTGGAGAGTCAGGTGGTGAATTACTCACCACAGGATTCCTAGCCTCTAACCTGCTCTTTTAGCTACAGTATTTGTATGGCTAGTCCAGTTCATTTTCTGATCAATGGTAACTCCCAGGATGTTGACAGTGGGTGATTCAGCGATGGTTGAATGTCAAGAAGTGCTGGTTAAACTCTCTCTTTCTGGAGATGGTCATTGCCTGGGACTTCAATGGTGCAAAGTATATTTATCGCTTGTCGGTTCAAGTCGGTTCAAGCCTGCCTATTGTCCATGTTTTCCTGCATTTAGACATGGACTACTGCTGTATTTGAGGAGTTGCAAATGGTGCTGGAAATTGTGCAATCATCAGCGAACATCCCCACTTCTGGAGTTACGATGAAAGGAAGGTCACTGATGAAGTAACTGAAGGTGGACCTTGGACACTACCCCGAGGAACACAAACCTGGCATCTTTCTGACAAGCTTCCAAAATCAAACACCAGACAGGAGTGGCATCTGAGAAGAAATCCAATGTTGGCTCCCCATTTAAAATTCCTCAGCAGGGATGGGCATGGGTTTTACACACTATACATTTCCAACCCACAAAATAAACCCCAGAGAAATAGCAGAGAATTGGAAATGGGGAGGAAAATCATATTTCCTTCAGAAAAAGTGTGACTATTCATGCATCGAAATTCACATCAACACCCAGACAAAAATTAGGCCCATTATAGTTAACCCATGAGGAATCTCATTATAAATCAGCTCTTTGCCTATTTCTTCCACCGCATAATCTAGACCAATGCTTTAGTGAGAGAACAGGTAAGCAGAGGCTGGAAATTTCCTCTCGTAATTTAGGTGTGAAAAGTCAAGAGTGCAACAAGTTATTGATAATACATCCAATACAGATAATTAGGATATATGAGGTACTGTTGCATGGTAAGGTTCTGTGAAGTCAGAGGAACTGTCTGCATGCGGAGGTCAATTCGAGACAACAAACTGGGGGAACTTTCTAGACTTGGCAGCTGCTCCTCCATTCCTGTTTTGAACATTGGGAAGGAGCCAGGTTATCAAGGTCAGGGAAACAAATCAGGAAATAACTGGCTTTGCCTCTGCTTTCTAATGCTTTTGACAAAAGTTTGGCGTCCGAAATATGACAAATACGTGCTGGGTGCAAGCCTTTTATCCATTATTGTAAAACTCGTCCTTTGCAGTTTTCAGTACTGGTCACTTTTTGAAGCAGTTACTTATTAGCAGACAAAATAGCACTCAGCAAGTTAGAACAAAAATTAAAAGGAAAACTGTACTCAAACCCTATTATTATCCGAGATTTATGTCACACAAGGTCAATATTTCATTGTTAAACGAGCAACCTTTTCTGTTTTCCTATGCAAATGTCCACAAATGATGTCTAAAGCAATATTTTTAAATCTCTTCTTTTCCCCATACTCCTTATAATGTTAACATTTAGACAACAATATACATTTTGAGTTTCATAATCTTAAAAAGACTCCAGCAATTGGTTTTCAGATCACATAAAGCTCAGTTTGCTTGCTCCTTCAAAGAAAATGCAGACATAATCTGTTTTCCCATCACTAGCCAAGTCAAAGGTCAGCCTGCGCGGCCTTGTTCTCCCCAGGAGAATGATGCTCAGATCAAAGCCTTTAGTGCTTATTGCTTTTAGAATTCCATTGTTTCCTTGTCCTTTTTTCATAAGCCTTTGACAACATATTACCAAAGGCCCGAGTTTTATTTGGAAAGGCAGGATCTATCTTAATATTTTACCTGTAATTGTCCATGGCCAATTTCTTCTAAAGGAATTAAAAATGCAAATCTAATATCATAATTGTGTAATAAGATAAGCCTGGCAGTTCAATCAATACCGTCTAGTGTGGTCAATAATAAGGCTGTGATGTATTTTTGACAGAACTAACCAATCTCACTTTATCACTGGCATGTGGTCCTTCTCGGACAATACGATATGACATTTCATACACCAACTGCCATCAATCATTGACAGCGTTTGCCTAGCCAAGATTCAAATTGCCGTCTCCCAGCCTGGCGACATTGGGAATACTCCTTAGCCCAGCGTCAGGCACACAGGACAGTAACTACTAAAGGGCTTCAAAGATATTGGCTGAACCTCTGGTCAGAAAATTATATGCTCTCGACCCTTAATTCTCCAGCCATGTCCGCCAGACATTCATGGTGACAGCAGTTTGAGTCCCTTCAGAAACAACCACTGGGGATTATACAAACAAAATAGAGTTTGTGTCTGGCATTCCACTCCACAATTCTTGAACACTCCATTCAACTTTCATTCAAGTAGCGAGCATTTCTCGGTTACCTTGCCTGTTTTAGATTGTATAATTACCTTGATTGGATTAAAATATTATAGCTTGAATCTTATAGCTACTGATGTTCACATACTAACTCCAATTTTGTTTGTATCAGATTCTTTCAATCGCAGAATCACAAAATTGTTACATACATTGTGCCTGTGCCACCTCTCCGAATGAGCAATACAACATTGAGCCATTCTCCTGCCTTATTCCCGTAACTCTGCACACTTTCCTTTTTCAGATAACAGTCTTCTCTTTTGAACACTCCAGTTGCCTCCACTGTTATATTACGTGATTGTAATATGTCTATACTCTTTCCTTTACTTCCAGAATGGTCTGATGGTTAGATTTCAAGGAAACTACCAGTCTTCAATTTAAAGCAAATTATATTTTAATGAATAACGAATATAAACATTAATAAGTTCATTCACTCTACAGAACTATAGCTGATGATAAAGTAAATCAGTTGAAGCATTAACTATGTTTAACTACACGTGCCAACTAAGCTACATCTCTCTAACACTCTACTGCCCAGTCACTCCTGGTTCGAAGAGAGGAAGAATCTTCCAGGTTCAGTTTATATAGCTGAATCTAGTGCTGCCATCTAGTGGTTGTCTAACACTATGATGCAGTTGTTAACCCTTCATATACCACCAGATATACAGATCACTATATCCATCACCCTATCAGGCAGTGCTTTCCGGACCCTAACTATTCACTGTGTAAAACCGTTTTTCTTCATATGGCTTTTCCTTCTTTTAAATCTGTGGCCGACTGTGCAGAGGGCAAATTGGGGACAGCAAAAAAAAAGTAAGGACCCTAGGGAGAAACAGTCAGTCATCGCTCAAGCCTCACGTGAATAAACATTTCATATTATTTATCCCCCTCACTTTTTGAGCTGGCAGTTTGCAGTGTCGAGGGGAGCCATGATGTGGAGATGCCGGCGTTGGACTGGGGTGAGCACAGTAAGACGTCGTACAAAACCAGGTTAAAGTGATTTGAAACAAACCTGTTGGACTTTAACCTGGTGCTGTAAGACTTCTTACTGTGCTCACCCCAGCCCAACACCAGAATCTCCACATCATCACTTTGTCAGTGCAGTTTACTTATACACTATTAAAACATTTGTGTGTGTATACACAATTATAATAACTATGATTGCATGACAAACAGTGAGATTACAACTACCATCCTGAATATATTTACAAGTTAAAACAAAAAGAAAACCATTAAATAGTCCATAATATTCTTCAAGTGGCGCTCCACAAGGCTCGGTGCTGGGAACCTTACTGTTTGTGTAATATATTAACGATTTGGATGTGAACGTGGGGGTACGTTTGAGAAATTTGCAGATGACACAAAGATTGGCCAAGTGGTGGACAGTGTGGAGGATTGCTTTAATCTCCAAAATGATATAGCTGGGTTGGTGTAGTGGGCGATAAAGTGGCAAATGGAATTTAACTCAGAAAAGTGTGAGGTCATGCATTTAGGGAGGTTGAACAGATATAGGGGGCACACAATAAATGGGAATATTCTAAGAGGGACGAGAATGTTGTCAGGGCTAGGAAAGTGTAGCTTTGAGGAGAGATTGGATAGGTTGAGGCTATTTTCCTTGGAACAAAGAAGGCTGAAGGGTGACTCAATTGAGGTGTACAAAATTGAAGGGAAGAGATAGGGTGGACAGGATGAAATTGTTTCTCTTGGTGGAGAATTCTAGAACCAGGGGACATAGATTCAAGATAAGTAGAGAATGTGTAGAGGTGACATGAAGAACTATTTTATGCAGAGGATAGTGGAGTCTGGACTTCTCTGCCCAAGTTGCTGGTGGAGGCAGAGACCCTAAACTCCTTAAAAAATATCTGGATCTCCACCTTAAGTGCAGTAAAATACAGGGCTATAGACAGGGTGCAGGAAGGTGGGATTAGAAAGGGCACCTGTGTGTCATTGGCCTGGCATGGACAAGATGGACAAAATGGCCTCCTTCTGTGCTGTAACTTTTCTATGGTTCCATGATCCACCCAAACAATTTCTATCTGAAAACTTGCTCGAGTATTTTTCTAAATCTTATTTGTATGTCCGTAAATATAGAGTTATGCCAGTGATGGATAGGTTGGATGCTACACATTCTTACCATCACAAAATGAGGGCTCCCCGAGTCGCCGAATGGATGATACACTGTGATAGTGAGTCATGAAGATTAGAAGGTCCAGGTTCAACTACTGGTCTGCACTCAATCAATTCTTTCCAGCCACAATATTTATGGTGACAGCTTAATAAGACTGCGTGTTCTTAAACTAGGGAAAGCAAAAATTAGACAAGTTTTCCTTACCTGATTTGTCCTTGAGGCGGGTAGACAGAGTAGGGAAAATTGCTGGCTCTGCCTGCATGCCTCAAGGAAAAATTCCTGCTAAGTGAGCTTCATTGCGAGGGACCAGGTGTGAGCTGGAGTTGGAGAGGCAACCCAGGAAGAAGTACAGAGGCAGCCAGAGGAGCTTTGGATGCTGGGGCAGGCTACTTAAAATGACTGGCTGCTTTGGTGCAATGGGGCCTTGTCCCAGTGAGAGAAAACGCAAAAGGCCTTTCAGCCCTCATTTTCATGCCCTTCTCCATGCCCCATCCATGCTACCTCAAGCCCCGCACCCATCCCCTCAGGCTCTTCATGTCCCCTACGTCAGGCCCTGCCCTTCCATCTGTTAGAGTTTTGTGCAGAGTCTGTTGAAGTGAAATAAAGGTGTTGGTGGAAAGGAGCAGAACTTTTGACTCTTTATACAACAGCAGCTAAACGTCTAACAAACTTATCCTTGATGAATGTACCCTGAAAGTTTGATTGCCATGTTGCAAAATAATTGTTTTGCCATCTATGCCTATGATCTTTCCTGGCCTTTCCTTTCATTAAAATTTTCTCTCATAGTACACTAATGTCTCCTTGCTGAAAAATGGTATATGATGGCCGTACATTATGCTTTAAAGCTCTGTAAATTCTTTCAGAGACTTCTGATTCAAAAAGGCTTTTCTACTGCTATGTAATGCATTTAAGTGCTCAGCAAAGGCTGAGCTAATTGTAGTCCCTGCCCAAGCTGGAGGCTGGTCATCCAAAATGGACGGAATTTTAGGATTTCTACCTGTAATGAACTCCAATTAGCTTTATTGGTTGGCCAATTGGAGTATGAGCTCCCTCAATGATAGCTCATTGAGGGGGCCCATATAATCACCTGTGTAGGCTTTGTGAGCCAGTCTTAAGTTGACTGGACTGCTAGCAGCACTGTTTGTAGCTGCTCCTGTAATATCATTATTGTAAATAAATATTGGTGTGGTGACGGAACTCCTGCCTCCCGTGGATTACTACACTACCAAACACTAGTTGATAGGGACTATAGCCCCCAACCACCTGCAATGAATTCTTTGCCTATACCACCCATGCTAAAGCTGAATTTAGCCTTCAATTCGGTTTATCTGCCAAAATCTTCCGGAGTATGTCATCGATTGCAGCAGACTTTCTTTCACAGACACCATTACTAAATGTGCTTTCCGCAGCCGTATTCATAACTGTGATATTCACATTTTCACACATATCCCTAAACTCATCAATAGCAAATTCTTCCCCATTGTCCGTAAGGAATTTTGCTGGTGGGCCCATTCTTGTCCCTATCCATTTTTTCACGATTTGATCCAGAATTACTTTCTTTTCTTTACTTCGTACAATCATTGATTGACTAAATCTGGTAGCTAAATCTACAAAATGCAAAATAAATATACTATTGGCTTTATCCCAGATCTTAACATCCATGGCCACAATGTCATTAAAATCCCTGGCCAAAGGTAGGGTTACTATCGGTCGTGCTGGTGTCCTTCTGTACTTCCTACAAACTTCACAGCGATCACTAACCTGTTCTATCAGTTTAGTATAGTCTTCATTCATCCCTTACCCCTGCATCCTTTAATACATTTTTCAGCCTCCGAGGAGACGGATGCGCAAATTGCCTCTGCAGTTTTTATACAACAAGCTTTTTATCAGCTAAAGTCCCATTTTCAACTGCCATTAACGCATCCTTAAACAACTCTACTTGAAATATTATTTATCAGTAATGGAATGCAATAGTGTCCCGACTGTGTAAATTGTAAGTCCACCATCTTTCCAAAAATTGTTGCCTTATCCTGTTCCATATCCAGTCTTATGTGTGCTTTCTTCATCGACGGTCTGCTCAGAAGCAAAGGTTGATACAACGTCCGTGCTAATGAAATGATTCACTCCGGCAATACTGCAAGGGATCACCACTCTTTTCAGCGACTTCAAATTATTATCACCCCCAAACCTGAAACTTGTGGAATTTTCAAATTCCTTCACCTTGTAACAAATTTCAGCCATGATGTGGAGATGCCGGCGTTGGACTGGGGTGAGCACAGTAAGAAGTCTTACAACACCAGGTTAAAGTCCAACAGGTTTGTTTCAAACACGAGCTTTCGGAGCACTGCTCCTTCCTCAGTTGAATCACCTGAGGAAGGGGCAGTGCTCCGAAAGCTCATGTTTGAAACAAACCTGGTGTTGTAAGACTTCTTACAATTTTCAGCATTCAAGGAGTCCAGGTAACATTTTAACCAGTCAATTCCACACACAGTAGATGTGCAGCCACTGTCCAATACAGCACAATTGAAGGATTCTGCAACCAACACTCTCATTACCGGCTTGTTAATAGGACAATGCCTTCTTTCTGGTCACTATCTTTTTCCTCTTCTGACTCTTCCGTGCCATGTGTCGCTTCAAAAACTCTATTATAACTTGTTGGACAGTTGAAAGCATAATGGTATTGAGAGTCACATCAAAAACATCGATTTATCATGCCCCGTGCATTTCTGGGGTTCATCTTCTTATTGTAGATTCTAACTGGGTTTCGGTCTTCATTATTTCCAGGTCTCGATCTCCTTCTATAGTCTTGGGACGTGTTCGTAGCTGTACAATTTCACCATCCTGTTAGTGGTGTATCTTCCATATTCTGCTTTATTGCAGGTTGACCTATTTGGGTCATCAGAGCCATCGAAATCGAATGTTTCCCCAGAAACATTTTCAAAGCTTCTGTCATCTGATCGAATAAGGTATCCTTATCCGCAAACTGAACTCCTGTCAAAACCAGGAGCCTATCCATGTTGCTCACTCTAGCACAGTCATGTAATTTAAAGGCCAACACAGACTGTGGAAATTCCAGGTTGTGTTTCTTCAGCCTTTTATATAGTCTGCCAAATTCCATTATATAATCTTCAATGGAGAAATCCTCTATTTTCCAGAAACTATCAAAATCCGACCATGCTTCATATACACTTAACAAGTCATCCTTCTTATAACTCTTATCCATATAATGTAATAGAGTCTGCAGACCTTCTTCTGAGTCTAACTCTTCCAATTCCAGCTCAGAAAACACTTTGCTTCGGATTTTACTGTCATAAGGTAGAGGAAGAGCCAATGCCATACCTTGTTTTCTCTTTCCCAAAGGAAAGAGAAAACAATACCTTAGTCCGCATAACTACTGCACTTCTCCATTGGTCGCACAATCTCCTTTCAGAAAATAAGGGGGAATAGTCATATTCGGCCATGTTTATCCTTGGTTCAGCCATATATCTTGGTTTCTTTCTTCTCACTCACTCCTTGATTTGGTCTGGAAAAGTTGTATCTTTCAACTCTTCACATTTGCACAACAACCATCCTCTGCTATCATTTAGACGTTTAGTTGCTGTTGTATAAAGAGTAAAAGTTCTGCTCCTTATCACCAACACCTTAATTTCACTTCAACAGACTCTGCACAAAACTGTCACATCACCTGACTAAAAGGCCAGCTGAAGCCCCTTTACATATCAGTGCCAATTATTGGATACTTAACATAAATGAGCCAACTAATTGCAATGTCTCTTTACCCATTACTTAACACCATCCACCTCCTATGTTCTCTTAAACCGCTATGCCAAGTTCTGCTTTCCAACAGCCACCTTCAGGCCCCCCATTCCCTCTATGCCCTTTGACCCACTCTCCAGAACCAATGAACATAGTGCAAAGCGAAAAAGGTTTGATAAAATATAATCTTTTGACACTTCCCCTACTCTTGGGAAAAAAGACTGCACAAGTTAATACAACTGTCAATTATCCAGGTCCTTTAAAGTGTCAAAAAACACAAACTACAAACATTCGAAAGCACCTGACTTAAGTAAACAAACATAGTGAAATTGACCACATGGATCAAGGGCCTGAGCTGTCAAACAACTAAAATTTCCTCTGGGGAGCAGCTGTCCTGTTATACTCGTAGAAGTCCAGGATCTAAGCCAGGCATACTAATGAGACTTGGTTTTGAAACATCAAATTACCTGGATGATTGAAACATTTATTAGTTTGTCTAAATTCTTTTTCAACCATCAGTGAAAGTGGTCAACGATTGCATTAAAAAAAATTTTTTTTTTAAAACACATCCCACTTTACATGTGGTTTAGCTCACTTGGCTAGACAGCTGGTTTGTGAAGCAGAGCAAGGCCAGCAGCGCAGGTTCAATTCCAGTACCGGCTGAGGTTATTCATGAAGGCCCCACCTTCTCAACCTTGCCCCTCGCCTGAGGTGTGGCGATCCTCAGTTTAAATCACCAGCAGTCACCTCTCCCCCTCAAAGGGGAAAGCAGCTAATGTAACCTTTTAGTTGCATAGAATTAGCGGCATAGACGCAGTTATTCGGCCCAAAAGATCTCCGCGGGTCTTTAGGTTTCATCTAAGATGCCTCCTACCCCATTTAACTATTATATTCTGGATACTTCTTGTGGTGAATGTGATTCACACCGGATTATAACCTGTATATACATGTGTCTATATTGTAAGTGCAGTTGCACTACCTGACCCCCAGGGGGAGTAGCTCTGGGAATGCTTGAGAGTTGTACGGGGCTTCTCCCTTTACTCCGTCCAGGACTCCGCCCCCAGGAGCTGCTGTATAAAGATTAGTGCCACAGGGTCAACCGGCCAGTTCACCGAAAGTTCAACGGCTAACAGGCTGGCTATGTTGTAAGTATATTAAAACCGCTATTCTAATCCTACAAGCACGTGTCCGTAGAATTGTTGGTTCCAACAATTTAATATACTTAGGAAACAGTCGAAGAAATCATGGAAGCAGCCCTCAAGCCCGGACGCCTAGAACTCGACCCACAGGATGCAGAGGCTAAGGAACTTTTTTCCCACTGGCTGAGATGTTTTAAAGCCTACCTGGCAGAAGCCAGCACCGCTGGAACAACGGAGGAACAAAAACTCAGCCTACTGCACACGAGGGTAAGCCACAGAATCTCCACACAGCTGAATCCGGCCGGTTCTTACACCGCAGCGCTGGCAATACTGGACAAAATGTATGTTAGGCCCATTAACGATGTTTATGCACGCCACGTGTTTACGACTCGCCGTCAGCGGCCTACAGAAACGCTTGCCGAATTTGTAAGGGGATTGAACAACCTTTCCAATGACTGTAATTATCAAGCCGTTACCGCGGCTGAACATAGGGAGCTTGCTGTGCGGGACGTTTTCGTAGCGGGCCTTAGGTCTAACTATGTGTGCCAAAGACTGCTAGAAAAGGGGGCCCAGGACTTAGACACTACTGTGGAGGCTGCTACCACTATGGAAGTTTCCTTCCGCAGCCTCACGTCGTTTCCCGCGGACCGCGCGACCCCATCGTGGACCCCCGACAAACAGTCCCCCCAGGCCTCTGCCGCATGGCCCCCCAGCTACCGCGCTGCCAAAGCCAGTTACTCTGCTGCCCCAGCCAGCTACTCAGCTGCTCCAGCCAGCTACTCAGCTGCCCCAGCCTGCCATTTCTGTGGCCAAAGCCAGCACCCACGGCAGCACTGCCCAGCCCGATCCGCGACCTGCAGCAGCTGCGGGAAGAAAGGCCACTATGCCAGAGTGTGCCTCGCGAAAAGGACCCCAGTTTGTAACTCCCCTGCAGAGAGAAAAAATCGCTCCCAACACCAGCGGGCCCGCAGGGCCCGAAACGCTGCAGCCTACGCCCCAGCTCCGCCCCCTCCTGCCACGTGCGATCCATGGGGGCCGCCATCTTGGCAAACTCCCACCATGCGGCCGGCCACGTGCGACTCATGGGGGCTGCCATCTTCCTCGCCGCTCACCACGTGCGATCCACGGGCCCTATCTGCATCGGCATGCTCAGAAAGCTCATCTGAATACGACTTCCTCGGGCACTCACCACGCGGCCCGCAACTCAACGCGGTCACCCTGGATCAATCCCGCCCCAAGCACCTACGAAGTTCGATGGCAGAGGTCCAGATCAACGGGTACAGCACGCCGTGCCTCTTTGACTCCGGGAGCACCGAGAGCTTTATACATCCAGAACTGGTAAGACGTTGTTCGCTTTCTATTTTTCCGGTGAGCCAAACTATCGCCCTCACTTCGGGCTCCCACTCAGTCCAAATCCAAGGACACACCGTCGCTACGCTCACAATTCGAGGCGCTAGTTATTCTAAATTTAAACTTTATGTCCTGCCCGAACTCCGTGCGCCACTCTTATTAGGCCTGGATTTCCAGTGCAACCTCAAGAGCCTCACCCTCAGCTTCGGCGGGCCCCTGCCCCCACTCACTATCTGCAGCCTAACCACGCTGCGCATCTCCCCCCCTCCTCTCTTCGCCAATCTCACTCCAGATTGCAAGCCAGTAGCTACTCGCAGCAGGCGTGGAGGGGAGTGGCCTACAAGATAGGGTCTTTATCCGATCGGGGGTCCGACGGCTGCTCAGTGAGGGGATCATAGAGGCCAGTAATAGTCCCTGGAGAGCTCAGGTGGTGGTCATCAAGACCGGGGAAAAATTTTGCATGGTCGTCAACTATAGCCAGACCATAAATCGCTTTACGCTCCTAGACGCGTATCCCCTCCCCAGAATTGCAGACATGGTTAATCAGATCGCCCAATATCGGCTATTTTCCACGGTGGATCTGAAGTCTGCATACCACCAGCTCCCAATCCGCCCGGAGGACCGCCACTACACGGCGTTCGAGGCCGATGGCCGCCTCTTCCACTTCCTCCGGGTTCCCTTCGGCGTCACCAACGGGGTTTCGGTGTTCCAACGAGCAATGGACCGAATGGTGGACCAGTACGGGCTGCGGGCCACGTTTCCGTATCTGGACAATGTTACAATCTGCGGCTATAACCAGCAGGACCACGACGCCAACCTCCACCGTTTTCCCCAAACGGCACAGAAATTAAATCTCACTTATAACAAGGAGAAATGCGTTTTCCGCACAAACAGACTGGCCATCCTCGGCTATGTCGTGGAGAACGGAGTCCTGGGCCCAGACCCGGACCGCATGCGCCCCCTCTTAGAACTCCCCCTCCCTCATTGCCCCAAGGCCCTCAAACGGTGCTTGGGGTTCTTTTCATACTACGCCCAGTGGGTCCCTCAATATGCGGACAAAGCCCGCCCACTCTTTAAGGCCACACGATTTCCCCTGTCAGCGGAGGCACACCAGGACTTCGATGGCACCAAGGAGGACATCGCCAAAGCGGCCATACGGGCGGTGGATGAATCCACTCCCTTTCAGTTTGAGAGCGACGCCTCAGAGGTAGCTCTAGCAGCCACTTTAAATCAGGCAGGGAGGCCCGTTGCATTTTTCTCCCGTACCCTATCCGCTTCAGAACTCCGACACTCCTCAGTCGTGAAGGAAGCGCAAGCCATCGTGGAGGCTGTTCGTCACTGGAGGCACTACCTCGCAGGTAGGAGGTTCACCCTCATCACCGACCAACGATCGGTTGCCTTTATGTTTGACAACTCGCAAAGGGGCAAAATAAAAAATGATAAAATCCTTCGGTGGAGGATCGAACTCTCCACCTATAGTTACGATATTAAATATCGACCGGGGAAGCTCAACGAGCCCTCGGATGCCCTAACCCGCGGGACATGCGCCAGCGCGCAGATCAGCCGTCTCAAAGCCATCCACATGGACCTCTGCCATCCAGGGGTCACCCGGCTCGCCCACTACATCAGAGCCCGAAACCTGCCTTTCTCCAACGAGGAGGTAAAAGTGGTCATCAGGGACTGCCCGATCTGTGCGGAGTGCAAACCGCACTTCTATAGACCAGACAGGGCCCACCTGGTCAAGGCTTCTAGGCCCTTTGAACGCCTTGCGATCAATTTCAAAGGGCCACTCCTCTCCACTAACAAGAACATTTATTTCCTCAACATCATCTTCGAGTTCTCCCGATTCCCTTTTGCCATTCCATGCCCTGATATGACCTCCCACACAGTCATTAGGGCCCTGCATAGTGTCTTCACCCTGTTCGGTTTCCCCAGCTACGTGTACAGCGACCGGGGTTCGTCCTTTATGAGCGACGAGCTGCATCAGTACCTGCTCGACAAGGGCATCGCCTCGAGCAGGACTACCAGCTACAACCCCAGGGGGAAGGGACAGGTGGAGAGGGAGAACGCGACGGTCTGGAAGACTGTCCTGCTGACCCTCCGGTCTAGAAAACTCCAAGTCTCCCAATGGCAAGAAGTCCTCCCAGACGCACTCCACGCTATCATATCCCTCCTCTGTACAGCTACAAATCAAACCCCTCACGGGTGGCTCTTCATTTTTTCTAGGGGCACTACCACGGGAGCCTCACTTGGGGGTCTGACTGGGGGTCGGGGGGGGGGGGGGGTCGGGCGGCGGGCAGGATTTGCATTTTGGAAGGAGGGAGCCTTTTGATGGACTCTGGAGGGCACCTCAATTATGCACTGACTCCCTTGACTCACCATGGGGTCCACTGCATTAAGGTCATGCTTGGTAAAACCTGCACCAAATCCTGCCACAACGATTTCACGCTATAGGGGTGAGTGCATAATTAGGGGGGGGGGGGGGTTGCTGAAGCCCACGGGGGACCGGAGCATCGGAATGGAAATAGCGCCCGGTGTCGATCCCATTTTTTGTCCATCGCTCTATTTTCCGCCAGATTACCGCTACCGCCATCGGGCATTGTAGAATCCACCCCAAGATTGTACCTGTGGAACTTTGGGGCAGCACGGTAGCATGGTGGTTAGCATAAATGCTTCACAGCTCCAGCGTCCCAGGTTCGATTCCCGGCTGGGTCACTGTCTGTGTGGAGTCTGCACGTCCTCCCCGTGTATGTGTGGGTTTCCTCCGGGTGCTCCGGTTTCCTCCCACAGTCCAAAGATGTGCGGGCTAGGTGGATTGGCCATGCTACGGGTTACGGGTGTAGGGTGGATACGTGGGTTTGAGTAGGGTGATCATGGCTCGGCACAACATCGAGGGCCGAAGGGCCTGTTCTGTGCTGTACTGTTCTAAACTTGGGTAGAATGGAGCATGCTGTCAGCTGGAGATCAGACTCACTCTTTGAAGGAGCAGAGCTAAACATTCTAATGAGGAAGACAAGCTTTAAATATCTTTTGTGACTGACGTCTGGGTGGGTTGCTAAGAATTCTGTGGGACCCGTCTTGTTTCTTCCTGCCATTTAATGTGCAGTTTATGGTGTGCCCAACCACAGTTAAGCTGTTAATTTTTGTTTACCTCATGTTAATTCAGGATGTTGGAGTATAAGATAGATAGTATTGACTGTTTGCTTTGTTAACTCATGTGTAGTAATATTTTATCTGTTTATTTACCACCACAGAATTCTGTGGCTTTATTCTTGTAGCAATTACCTGAGATTTCAAAGTTTGCCCACTTCAGCGGAAAAAGGTTGAACGTCCATAACCAAATCATAATAAATTTGGGGATCTCATCTGGGACTGTCACAAAATTTGGGGGTTTGGTCTGGGATCGTAACAGTTATCTGAAGGAAATTTAGAACCATTAAAGCAATTTTTCTCTGGTTGTTCTGATGTTCATAAATCAGTTTTAACAAACTAATGTCAAGAATGTGTAAGCATGACAATTCTGAAAGTGTGGTTTACAAAAATCTAATTTACTGCGCAAACAGGATATGGGCTGGTTTAGCTCACTGAGCTAAATCGCTGGCTTTTAAAGCAGACCAAGCAGGCCAGCAGCACGGTTCGATTCCCGTACCAGCCTCCCCGGACAGGCGCCGGAATGTGGCGACTAGGGGCTTTTCACAGTAACTTCATTGAAGCCTACACGTGACAATAAGTGATTTTCATTTAGGGGCTGGTTTAGCTCACTCAGCTAAATCGCTGGCTTACCAAGCAGGCCAGCAGCACAGTTCGATTCCCGTACCAGCCTCCCTGGACATGTGGTGACTAGGGGCTTTTCACAGCAACTTCATTGAAGCCCACTCGTGACAATAAGCGACTTTCATTTTTCATTCATAAAAGTGGAAAATAAGCATTCTTTAATTCTCGGTGTCCCATGTTTGGCATAACCTTCTCTGTGCACATTAATGAAAATATACATTTTTGAAAACTTGCTTCAGGATTTGACATTGAGATTAAAGTGCAAAACTTTTTAAAAAGATAACAATTTTTCTGACTTTGCTTCTACCTGACTTTCCACTAACAATCAAGGTTAAACAATTAAAATTCTAAATTTATTTAATTTATAAATACTTAAAATTGACATTTTTTAAGCTTGGATTGCAAGAACAAGATATAGCTAACGTAGCAGTTTCTGTCCAATATTTGTTTCTCTCTTTGATAAAAGTACCGAGTAATCTATGAAAGGGACTTCAGGATACAGTGTTTGTTCTGTGTCTTCGCCGTGGTCTACTGCTAGTCTCTAAATATCTCATTAGAGGACTTTTCCCTCGTGCAGTTCTAGCAGTGTAGGCTTCACCTACACTTGCTCAATTGATTTTCAAACACATGATTGCTGATGAAATATTAAGCCATATTGATTTTGAAATTTAGGATCAATTGGAAGTTGGATGCTGTGCAGACTTTTGAGACATGCAAATCCATTTGTCAAATCTTCCAATTGCAAAATAATTGAGACCACGTCATTCTTGTATTTTTAGATGGAAGGAAGGGCATTGGAATCCATAGCTATTTCCTCCAGTGACTGCTGGTGTCTTTCAAACCATTTGTGCGTTTTCTTTGTGAACTTAATCAAGAGCACCTTCTAAATTTTTACGATTAAACTGTGATTCCTTCACGTGTTGAAAACTGAATTGCAAAATCAGATTGCTATTTAATCCAAGGGGCAGTGAATGGAAAGATATTATAATTCACTTGAGACAATGTGAATGATGGTATGGACTGCCCCTCACTCCCAGGGGATATATGTTCATCGGCTAAGGTTAGTACCTGTCTAATGTTTTTAACAGCGGCGTCCCGTTTTTAAGGTCATGCTCAAATTTCGAAATGCAGATTTTGAGGTTTGTTTTTTAAAATATAATTCTCCCACTCCCCACCTCACTCACTTATGATGTTGATGCATCAGACTATTTAGATTTTTAATAAATTTCATCATCAGCTAAGAACTTCTGCCATGATCTCAACCTTCCCTGTGCTCATGGCAGGCAATCTTCTATCCAGATTCTAACAGCAGTGAAGCTTAATTTGCCTGAACTTGATTTAATGTACGTACCTTATACCGATCAGCATTGCAAATTGGACATTGTTAACAGGTTGAAACAAGCTTTGCAACAGGATTTCACCCCTGAGTAACCATGGAAACTGAGCCCAATGAAATTGAGCCCACTCTCCGCCCATGATGAACTCAGTGCGGGGTCAAAATCCAGAGAGAATCGGAAAACGTGGTTCTCTCCGGCGTGATTGGCTTTTGGAACCAGGTCTACAAAAGCATGAACCTGGTGGCTTCGCCTCCGAGGGGGATATCGGAGGTGAGCGCTCAGGCAGCCTTATCTCTCCAGGCTCTTCATTGCCCAGGATGCACCAGAGAGGACGCAGGGGACACAGATAAGTTCAACTTGGGGAGGGGGTTGGGTTCAGTCACTCATTCTCAGGGGGAGGGCTCACTAGCTGGCCTTACTTTCCATTCACTTCAGGGCACCCCTTGCTTTAAGGGAGTCCGGGGCCTGGCATGCAGACATTGCATCCTGTGACATCCTTGCTGGGCCGATGGCAAAATCACCGCGAGGGAGTGCCCATCCTTTGGGGGCAGCAGGGTAGCATGGTGGTTAGCATAAATGCTTCACAGCTCCAGGGTCCCAGGTTCGATTCCCGGCTGGGTCACTGTCTGTGTGGTGTCTGCACGTCCTCCCACTGTGTGCGTGGGTTTTCTCCGGGTGCTCCGGTTTCCTCCCACAGTCCAAAGATGTGCGGGTTAGGTGGATTGGCCATGCTAAATTGCCCGTAGTGTCCTAATAAAAGTAAGGTTAAGGGGGGGTTGTTGGGTTACGGGTATAGGGTGGATACGTGGGCTTGAGTAGGGTGATCATGGCTCGGCACAACATTGAGGGCCGAAGGGCCTGTTCTGTGCTGTACTGTTCTATGTCTATGTCTTACTGGGAGCTGGAAAGTGGGTGGCAGGAGGTGAATACTGAGGGTCACCACTGGGAGCAACCAAGGTAACTGGGTGGGTCCCAGGAGAAGCTAGACTGCAATGGCAGAGTTGGCGCTTCAGGAATGGCTTGCTTCCCTGGCTCATGAGTAATGAAGACCCTCTCACTTGGGGAAGTACATCTGAACTGTACGTATAACCCCACACTCAGGCAGAACTCGGAGGACCAAGGGGTTGAGCTCTATTGAATATCAAGTCCACTTGTCTAGGACGTTTGTCTCACAGCAGTCTGTGTACAGGGCTATGAAATGGGAGGATGTGGATACCCTCTGGACGTGTGCTTGCCATGCTTATTGCAGACTTTACCCCAGTCAGCTGTGCCTTGTCTGTCACAAGAGGCATTCAATTGATTGGAATGCTATTTCACCCTTTATTGGCAATTCAACAGTGCCAATGAGATATGTAAAGCGAAAGAGAACTGCCACTGATTTAAGTCTCAAGCACTGAACCCCAATGCTCAATCAGTGGTTTACATTACACAGGACACACTGATGTGACCCCCAAAGTAAAGCTTCATGTTGAAGTCCATCATCACTCACCCCGTTACATGTCATGACGAGGGAGGCTTCTTTGAGGTGGTCTGTGAGGATACAGCTGGGGGTCCCGTACATCCACTCAATAGCCCTGTCACCTGACTCAAGGAGTGAGGAGATGGAGGATTGGGGAATGGCGCTGAGAAATGTGCCTGTGAAACTGTTGAGTGTCCAGGTGTGTAATCCCGGTGGACGTGAGAGAGACAGGAGTGGGGATGGACCAGTGTGAGAGATGGGAGGGTGTAGGACTTAGTGGAGGGACACTCACTAAGGAGAAAGGACATGGTGGAGGTCCCAAAGGAGTAGAGAGCTGTGGTGCAGGACCTTCTCAGGAATCCTCACCGCTCACTTTGGGTTCTTTCTCTTTTCAGTGCATGATTCTGGAGAATCATGGAGCCTGTCGAGTTGGCGTCTTGACTCATAGTGATAGAGCAGTAGCAGAGACAGAGATGTGCCGCTGCAGATGGCCAGGACCAGTGCCCTGCTGAGGAGGGGGAGCCTGGGCTCTTAACTGTACAGGGAGCAGCACCAGAGAGGGAACAGCCTCGTTTGAGACAGAACCGGCCAAGAACCTTCCGATGTCAGTCTCCCATTTACAGATTTTAGATCCATAGTGCTGGAGAAGACTGCGCCTGTCCTGGGAGATGGTGGACCACCTTTACCAAATCCTGCAAGAGCTGGCACCACATGTGATGGGAGGGCACCCACTGCCCGTGGCCCTTAAAGTCGCCGCCAATCTGAACATCTAGTCTGAATGTGTCCTGCCCAGAAAAGGGCTTATCATGGGGTTTAGAGACGCGAAAGAGATTCACTGAGTTTGTCCTGCAGAGATACAGATGGGGAGAGTGTAGGCGAGAGTCCTGCCAGTTCAGATGGTTGAGGAGTGGCACGCGTGGGACTGGAGTGGGAACCGTGATGTCAGGAACAGCATGGCGGGGTGGGGGATTGTCGAGAAAAGGGCCTCGTCACCTGTGGGCAACCCGCGAGGTGGCTGGCTGAGAGATCACAATGAAGGTGCGAGGGGAGAGCTGGCACTCACCAGGGCAGCTATTGTCTCCCTGGCAGGGGTGGAACCCTGCAGGTGGGCCACCCCCCCCCCCCCCCCCTCCCCCCAGATTGTGGTTACTGGACTTCCCGCCTCTGCTTCATGCCACCCAGGAGTCTGGTCAGGGCTCCCTCTCTGCGACACGCGGTGTTGGCATTCGTGCTGCCATCCCCTCTCGTGGATCTGGAAGCAGTGCTGGTCATTGCTGGGGAGACAGTTATATGGAGCTCCCCAGTGATTGCCGTTTCCCCAGGACAAATGAATCAATGGGGGGGCGCCAACAGCGCGGGATGATTCTCATGGAGAGAAAATCTTTGTAAGAGGCGTAAAAGTCCGTGAGAAATCCCATTGACTCAGTTGCCAGGATTCACTCCATTTTTCTTGCCAATTATTGGTAAGATCCTGTCCAATGTTTTGCTGCTGGTTCACATTCACTTTCATTAAACCTCCAGTAATACTCTCCCCTCCTGAATATAGTTCAGGCTTGTTCGAGTGAACAGCTTTCAATCAAACGATCATATCTGTCACAAGTAAGTCAGCAGAAAACATTTACGTCAAGTGATTTTTTTTTTAACCTCGTCTCATGAAAAAACATAATATAGGGGCTGTGTTATGGCAAAGTTTCGAACTTGATCAAAGGAGTTAATTTTAACTCGACCCCTCGGCAGCAACACTCAGGTTTGAGCAGTTAAAAGTTATTCACCTGCTTGAAATTTGATTCTTTCAGGCTATTGGCCTTTTCAACCTGCAGGCAAAGATTGCAGGTGGGAGAGAGAGCATCATTAAATTTTATCAATGTGGTGAATGAGATTCACACGGCATTATAGTTACCAATGTTTCTCTGTTCCAAGTAGATACATGTATCAATATTGTAAGTGCAGTTGCACTACCTGACCACCAGGGGGAGTAGCTCTGGGAGTACTCGAGAGTTTGTACTGGGCTCCTCCCTTGGCTCCGCCCAGAACTCCTCCCCCTCGAGCTGCTGTATAAAGATCCGTGCCACAGAGTCAGCCAGCCAGTTCACCGAAATTTCAACGGCTAACAGGCTGGCTCTGTTGTAAGTATATTAAAACCGCTATTCTAATCCTACAAGCACGTGTCCGTAGAATTGTTGGTTCCAACAATCCTCGACCTGAGCAAGTACGTTACTGCAGCTTCCCCACCAACCTGAAGCTGCCACTGGTGGAGTAAGAACAATCCTGCAAGGTTAAGGTAAAACTTCCCTTTGTCGGGGAAGGACAGGAGAAGTAGAATGACAGTAGTTCAGGAGGTCTGTGCTATAAGCCGGGATGTCAGTTGGATGTTACAAATAACTCGTGTTATGAAAGGAAGGATAATAGTAATCGACCAAAGTTCTTGCTCCAAAGCACTATCCTTCGACTCCATTTCGTATGGTTGAAAATTGGTTAAGAATGTGATCAGGGGCAGCACGGTGGCACAGTGTGTTAGCCCTGTTGCCTCATGGCGCCGAGGTCCCAGTTTCGATCCCGGCTCTGGGTCACTGTTCGTGTGGAGTTTACACGTTCTCCCCGTGTCTGCGTGGGTTTCGCCCCCCCCACAACCCAAAGATGTGCAGGCTAGGTGGATTGGCCATGCTAAATTGCCCCTCAATTGGAAACAATGAATTGGGTACTCTAAATTTATTTAAAAAAAGAATGTGATCAGGATTTATTTGGGTACCCCTCTCACTGGCAGCAACTATTAAATGCATGCAGAAAGAGAGCAGCTGAGAGAGCTATCGATGCCCATGGAGACGTGCTCAAACATTCGTCACTATCTTTAGGTGAGATAGTCAAAAGGGGAAAACGTTAGGAGTGGCCGATAAAGGAAAATATTCCAACTTTAGGAACAGGAGCTCAGTCTGCCATTCGGTTAGGCTGTGGCCGCTATCTAACCGAATTGCAACAGAGTCTCGTGTTGAGCATGTTCAGTCGGGTGTTTCCCAGCACTCGCAAAGCCGAGAAAGACCACACTATCGAACGGGGCTTTGCTGCAATCCAGGCCTCAGCAGGGAACACCCTGCCAAAGCTGCTCCCAGTGCATTCCTGCACGGAGAAGCTCCGCTCGATCTCACAACCTGCCTGGCCAAGCCCTCAGACCCCCCCCCCCCAAAGCCTCAAAACACGTATAAGGGAGTCCTTGGGTTATTCCTCCCCCTCTGCACCCCACCACACACAGCCAGGGCACCACCAAGCCTGATCCCTGGCATAGGTAGAATGCCAGGTTGGCACCTTAGCACTGCCAGCCTGGCACCGCCTCTGCCATATGCCACCTGGGAACCTTGGCAATGCCAGCCTGGCATCCAGGTGGCACTGCCAGGGTGCTAGACAGGCAATTCCAAGGTGACCGGGTGGCACCAGCAGTGCCAAGGTGCTACCCTGCCCAGAGGGCAACTTCCTGGGGGCCTTTGATCCCCTGGGTGAACCACCCCAAGTGCCGTTCCATCCTCGTTTGTGGGGACCAGTACTGAATGGTGCTTACCTAAGGTCTCCAAGGCGAAGGGGTTAGATCCCAATATCCGAGTAGATCTGGCGAGCTGCATATTAGAGTGAGACTAGCTACTCACTCTAATATGCAGATTTACCAAAGACTGATCCCACCCACAATGGGCAAGATTCAGATTGCGATGTCTCACGAGATCCTATTGGATCCCGCGAGGTGGGTATATCCCTGAAGAGGTATCTATTGGCCGTGACGTACCTCTGTTTGCCGGTACCGGGGTGTGACGCAGCCAGTAGATAGCACCCTGTAACTTTTGATCTCATTGATTCCACATCCCTTAATGCCCTTACAGAACAGAAATCAGTCAGCCTCAGTTTTGAACTTTCCAGTTGACTAGCCTCCACAGTTTTTTGAGAAGGAGAGTTCCAGATTTCAAACAATATGTCAAAAGCCAATTTTGTAGGCCATAAACTTACCAGCTCTAAGCAATTTCAGGCATCAGCACCATTTCTGGGTCTTGACCTTCCGCAAGTCTGAGGTGCACCAACAGGGGAAATCTTGACTAAGAGACCATCTCCGCCTTCGCTGTGCAATTAAGGACAGCGGGTTCCCAAGGTGGCAATGCCTCATACTGGGCTGACTCCAGTGGAGTGCCCAATATTGGAAAATTAGGAATGCTGCCAAGGGTCAGACTGATGGAATGGGAAGGAGACACCGGAGCTGCTCTCGCGTTCATGGAATGACTGACAGTGTTGATGACTATGGTAATCTGAGACAGTTGTCTCCACTATTTCAGTGCTCAGACGCAAGGCTGCAATATGAGCAGAAAGCAGCTTTATGTTGCCTGTGGGAGCTCCTCCCGAACCTGAAAAGTTGCAAGACTCTGACCTCCCACCATGCGACCGCCTCACCTCCTCAGGAGAAGGGGTGGGTACAGGAGCGGTCCCATGCACCATCCACAAAGTCTGATGACACTCGGATTAATCTTTGTAATTGACGTTTAAATTACCCTAATTATCCGCCTGCTGTTGTTGCTTGCAGCCTGCCTCTGGCTGAAGCACATGGAGGTGGGAACCTGTCAGCCAACACGTGCCTTTCCAAATGTACTCTCACCCCCGCCTGCAAGACCACCTCCAGGGGGCTGCTACGTTCGACCCACAGTGAGCGGTTCTTACAGGTGTTACACCTGTAACACTCTCCCCGTCACATGTCACTCTCCCTGTCACATGTTCCTCAACACAGTTGTTGATAACGCTCCCATGTCTGTGGCCTCATCGGGAGAATGCCCCAGGGGATCTGCTATTCAATAGCAAAACCAAGACATAACACAAGAGAAACCACTCTTTGCAGCAAAGGTTGGGTTTTAACTGTCAGGAGAATCACGTGTTGAGAAAGTTGGGTTAAACGATCGTCCCACAGCCACCGTTGGTCTACAATTTTCAGTTGCAGCTAGTACCTGAATTGTCACATCTCTTGGTGCTTATTAAATGTGAATGGTGGAAAATTAAACATTCTCATTCCAACTTACAAAAGCACTCAACATTCCTACTGTGCAAAAAAATAGTTTCAACTCCCCACACTGGGCTGATAATCCAGCATATGCCTCTCCTGATCCCTTGGCACTTTACTGCCAGAATTCAGGCTGGTTCAATGAAATAACGAATTTGAGGAAATTTGTGATTCTGACTCAGTTCCTTTGGGAATTGCCTTTCTATAACTTGGCAACCTTCACTGAGATCCCAATCTCTATTCTCTGGTTTGAATTCAATCTCAGGTCTCCTGCAATGAAGTGGAGTGATTGTTGGAAGAGTTAGCTGCCTAATACCTCATTTGACAGATCCTGAGATCATCAGTTATAGAATAATATTTCCAGCAAAGTATTTTTCATTTCCACTTCTCATCCCTACGTGGTTTAATATAGCCAGTACGTTAGAAAAATGCTAGCAGATGTGGTATGGCATTGCTTGCGAGAGAGTAGATAGAAATGCTGTTCCATAATAACGGTAATATCAAAACTGTGTGATAGGGAAAGTTACAGGAAATAAATATCACACATAGGAATACTTTTATATTATATATAAATATAGTATACATATCGCATATATACTCGCAGATGTCCTATGATGTTGTGAGTTGGAATATACACTGCTTTATAATACATTTTATGATATATTGCTTTAGGGAAGATGGTGGTGTAGTGGTAATGTCACTGGACTAGTATCCAGAGGCCCAGCCTAATCCTCTGGGGATATGTGTTCACACCCCACCAGAGGAGGTGATGGAAACAGATATGATAGTGACTTATCAGGGGCGTCTTGACAAATACATGCATAGGATGGGAATAGAGGGATATGGCCCCCGGAAGGGGGTTTTAGATTAGATGGGCAGCATGGTCAGTGCAGGCTTGAAGGGCCTGTTCCTGTGCTGTAATTTTTTTTGTTTCTTTGTGGCAGCTGATGGAATTTTAATTTAATAAATCTGGAATTGAAACTGGTCTCTCAGTGATGGTGACCATGACAACTATCGTTGATTGTTGTAAAAACCCATCTGGTTCACTAATGTAAGTAAATCTGCCATCCTTGTCTGGACTACCTGGGACTTCAAACCAACAGCAATATGATTGATTCATAACTACCCTTTGAAATGGCCTGGTTGGTTAAAGGGCCAATTAGGGATGGACAACAAATGCTGGCAGTGCCTGCATCCCATCAACGAATAACAAAATTCAGCAGTGCTATCAAAGCTACCTGACAGGCAGGAAGGAGTATGATGGAAACAGTGGAGGAATTGGCCACCACGTACAAGAGATTTATAGGTAATAAATGTAGTTATTCAAATCATTTTTCCCCTGATGCTCATGATGGGAAATGGAGTGAGCATTAGTAAATGGAACACTTTCCCAGAGCAGACACTCAAAAGACCTATAATGTAATAGGAGGCACTTGAAGCATTGTGATGCTTTAGACACTAGAGTCCCTTATAATCTCACTGTAAGTGAGGTTTATCACAGCATCAAATCCCCCCCCCCCCCCGGCGCAAATTGGACATATGTTTCCTCTCCCCCCCCCCCCCCCCCCCCCCCCCCCCCCACCACCACCACCCTTCCCCACACCCCCAATCAAGACACACACAGACACAACCAAGACACACACAGACCCACACAACACAGACACACACACAACCCATATAGTACCAGTCAGGTGAATGTCCCCACAATGTGGGCTGTCACATTTGACTCCGATGGAAGGGTTCTGAAGAAAGCGTGGGGATAAAACCCCAGTCACGCAAGGTCAAGTGTCTTCTAGAAACATAGAAACTTAGAAAATAGAAGCAGGATGAGGCCATTTGGCCCTTCAAGCCTGCTCCGCCGTTCATTATGATCATGGCTGATCATCAAGTTCAATACCCTAATCCCACCTTCCCCCCCCCCCCCCATATCCCTTGGCCCCTTTAGACCCAATGGGTTAGACTTAAAGGGAAGTGCTCTTTGCCCTGTCTGAACCCCAGTTGGGACAATGTCACATGTTCAGTTTCTGAACTAGCCACCCTTAGGATATCTCAGTGCCCTCTGGCACCAGTCGACCCATCAGCTGTATGGCGTGCTCCAGCGCAACCAGTGCCACCTTGTTGGCTGGGTAAGTCTGTGTGGGGATTGTAATGTGTATGTGCGGCTGCAGCTTGTCAGCCTCCTAAGTGTCAATCACAGACCTGGTGAAACCCGCACCATTTCTCATTGGAATCGATTGTGTTCCATGCAGCATCGGCGCCAGCCTCTCAGCAGTAGCTGAATCGGTCCAGGTTCAATGCCAGTTTTTCTGTCATGAAAGAGCACGAATTCTGCGTTGGCGTCAACACTTAAATGGAGAATCCCACCCCAGATTTCCCACAACTTTATATGCATGGAATAATTTTCTGGTCAGTCATGACCTTTCCCAGTCATTAATGGAAGGGTCACACAGCCTGGATCTGTACAATTTTCTATTCAGTCAAAGATAGATTATGGATAAGAAAGAATTTATACTGCCTTTCACATTCTCAAGATATCCCAAATTGCCTCACAGCTAGAAAGTTAAAGTGAAGTCATTGTTGTTCATTGGCACAGTCATTAAGCCAATCCAGTCCAAAAGATTTCAGTTTTCCCTCCAAATCCCTCATTGTCTTCACTCGCTCCTACACTCCCATTCCTTGAACATATACCACAGCGGGAAATCCTGAAATTCTCCACCATTGTGGGAACATCATCATTGCAAGGACTCCACCACCTTCCCACGACAATGTTGCATGCACCTCCCACACCCAGATATGTTTTAAAAACATCATTATATAATAATAATATTCATAATCGCTTATTGTCACAAGTAGGCTTCAATTAAGTTGCTGTGAAAAGCCCCTAGTCGCCACATTCCGGCACCTGTTGGGGGAGGTTAGTACGGGAATTGAACCCGCGCTGCTGACATTGTTCTGTATTGCAAGCCAGCTGTTCAGCCCACTGTGCTAAACCAGCATTATATATTTTCCGATATACATTGGCTAATCATGGGGAAACACGAGCTGTACCTTTCGGAACAATGATGCACGTTAAGAATTGCAACTCCTTTGGCTCATTTTCAATCAGGCGCATTCATGCTTATTATGAACTAAACTAGAGAGAAATTGATGGCAGGTGAAGAAGTCTAGACTGAGCATTAAAACACTGGAAGGTACATCTCAATTTCTAACATTTTGTACAGCACAATTATTTTCTTCCTCCAAGTCCATTCAACCGCCATTTGAGCGATATGTAATAATTGAGTGTTAAAATAATCTTCCCGGTGCATTTTTTAAATAAAAAGTGGGATTCTGCATTGGTAGAGATTCCTCATCAGCATTTAATTCATCATCAATGCTGACCTCCTCCAAGAGGGCTGGGTGCCTCTCACTATCCCTCAGCGGCAGCATGTTGTATTGCAAAGCATTTACACTTTGTGGTTTTATTGACATGATGTTTACATGCAGTGCCGCATACAATGAGTTGACATGATTTATTTTAGTCTGATTGGTGTATGGAAGTATTACCACCATCTGCTCAAAATCAATTTGTCTTAACCCCATTTGTAGCGTCAGAAAATCAAACGTAAGCCTGGGTTTAGATCACCCCCACTCAGCTTTCAGGAAATAATTTACAAAGTCCTTGCAATGATGATGTTCCCACGATGGTGGAGAATTTACAATTTACAAAGTAAAGTGAATTAATCTTTGCCAGCTCATTTGAAGACTAAAGGGAATCCTTCCTTTTATGCCCCTAACTCTCTATATATCTGCCTCTCCCTAGATATCTTTCCACTCCACATGTTGGGATCCAGTACACTCCATAATTTCCTGCCTCTCTACACATAGCTTATGCCACACCTGCCAATTTCAACACATTATTTAGTCATGTTCTTCTCGATCGACCCTCGATCTATTCCCGTCAACGTTTCCAGTGACACTCCCACCAATTTTCCTGACGGGTTCTGAATAATATGTCATTTTTCCTCATCGTCATCAGCCTCATTGCTTGGTCCTGTGTACCTGAGGAGCCTCTCAATCAGAACTCAAGCAGTCATCACCACTCACCCAAGTTCCAGGCACCTTCATGTTTCAGCATGAGGCTTACTGTCAGAGGAATTCAGAGCTCACTTTCTTCCTTGATGTTGGCCGCGCAAAACATTTATCACCAGCTCGATTTTATGTTTAGCGGAAGCTCCTTCACACGTTGACCCTTCTTCTCCAGGTGTCACCCTTGTTCAACTGCAGCAACATAAATCACCAGAAGTTATTGGATGATACAAGTAAAATAATTTTATTTCCAATTTGTTCACTCAAAGGTCATTTGTCTCCATAATAATTGATTGTCTGTGTCTGCTTGTTCTCTCTTACTGTATGAATGTCAGAATGTTTTCTTACTATAACTGAGTGTGAGCAGGTACCAATCCTGTTTATACAACCCAATAACACTTCTTTCAGGGTATTTGTTAATGCACATCAAATATAAAACCCTGTGTACAAACATTACGTCTTAGATATTAAGAGATTGCTAGGAGACAGGCAGCTTGCATTTTGTCTTATATATTGTCCATTCAAAGTATCTGTTGCCATAATTCTCTTGCCATCTCTCTTGAAAGCGCCAACCGATGATGGAATATGGTCACATGGACACAATTGGTCATTCTGTATATTGATGAAGTGGACATTATTTATCTATGAGCCAGACAGTAGATGTAGTTGACGCCACACAACGTCGCAACTGACCTCAATTCTGTTGTCATCCTACATCTATACTTTGGAGCAGGGATGAGTGTACTATGGTCCCAGCTGATTTGTTTTCTCCACCCTAGCCCAGGAGTTTGAAGTGCATTTACAGCGTGTCCCCAAATTCTGCATGTTTAAAATGAACTAAGGGTGGAATTCTCCATTTTCCTGTCTAAGTACTGTGGCGGGTAGTTCTCCGACGCCATTCCCACCTGCTGGAATGGCGGGAACTCCCATCCAATTCCGTGCATGGAGCTTAATTAATTATACAAGAATGAATATCTCTCCGAATCACCTGCTGACAACAAAGGTCCCTGTACTGATCCCTGTGGAACACCACTAGTCACAGCCCTCCATTCAGAAAAGTACCTTCCACTGTTCCACTCTGTCTTCTATGACTGAGCCAGTTGTTTATCCATCTTTCCAGCTCCCTTCTGTTCCTGCATGACTCCACCTTTTGTCCCAGTCTGCCATGAGGGACCTTGTTAAAAGCTTTACTGAAGTCCATGCAAACAACATCCACCGTCCTATCTTCATCAATCATTTTCGTCATTTCCTCAAAAAACTTTATCAAGTTATTGAGACACAACCTCCCCTTCACAAAACCAGGCTGCCTATTGCTAATAAGTCCATTTGTTCCATATGTGAGTAAATCCTGTCCCTAAGAAACTTCTCCAATAATTACCCTACCACTGATGTAATGCCTCACTAGCCTCCTGCAACATCCTGGGATACATTTCATCAGGTCCCGGGGATTTATCTACCTTGATGCGCTTTAAGACTTCCAGCACTGCTTCTCTGTACTATGTACACTCCTCAAGACATCACTATTTATTTCCCCACGTTCTCTAAAATCCATGCTATTCTCAACAGTAAATACTGACGAGAAATATTAATTTAGGATCTCATCTATCAGGGCAGCACGGTAGCATTGTGGATAGCACAATCGCTTCACAGCTCCAGGGTCCCAGGTTCGATTCCGGCTTGGGTCACTGTCTATGCGGAGTCTGCACATCCTCCCCGTGTGTACATGGGTTTCCTCCGGGTGCTCCGGTTTCCTCCCACAGTCCAAAGATGTGCGGGTTAGGTGGATTGGCCATGCTAAATTGCCCGTAGTGTCCTAAAAAAAAAGTAAGGTTAAGGGGGGGGTTGTTGGGTTACGGGTATAGGGTGGATACGTGGGTTTGAGTAGGGTGATCATTGCTTGGCACAACATCGAGGGCCGAAAGGCCTGTTCTGTGCTGTACTGTTCTATGTTCTATGTGCAGGTTAGGTGGATGGGCCATGATAAATTGCCCTTAGTGTCCCTTAGTGTTCGGTGGGGTTACTGGGTTATGGGGATAGGGTGGAGGTGTTAACCTTGGGTAGGGTGCTCTTTCCAGGAGCCGGTGCAGACTCGATGGGCCGAATGGCCTCCTTCTGCACTGTAAATTCTATGATCTATCTCTTGTGGATCTGCACATAGATGACTTTGTAGATCCTGAAGAGGCCCTACTCTCTCCCTTATTACTCTTTTGCCCTTTATGTATTTGTAAAAGCTCTTTGGATTCTCCTTTACCTTATCTGCCAAAGCAATCTCATATCCTTTTTTTACCCTCCTGATTTCTTTCTTAACTCTACTCAGACTACATCTATATTCTTCAAGGGATCCACTTGATCCCAGCTGCCTTTGCATGTCATATGCCTCCTTCTTCTTTTTGACCAGGGCCTCAATATCCCGAGTCATAGAATCATAGAATTTACAATGCAGAAGGAGGCCATTTGGCCCATCAAGTCTGCACCAGCCCTTGGAAAGAGCACCTCACCTAAACCCACACCCCCACCCTATCCCCATGAGACCACCCAACGTTTTGTGGATACTAAGAGCAATTTAGTATGGGCAATCCACCTAACCTGCACATCTTTGTACTGTGGGAAGAAACCGGAGCACCCGGAGGAAACCCACGCAGACACGGGGAGAAAGTGCAAACTCCACACAGATGATGACCTAAGCCAGGAATCGAACCTGGGACCCTGAAGCTGTGAAGCAACCATGCTAACCACTGCGCTACGGTTCCCATCCCAAGGTTGATCACCAGAGTCATCCAGGGTTCCTTACTTCTACCAGCCTTGCCCTTTACTCTAAAGGAACGTGCTTACCATGACCCCTGGTAACACACCTTTGAAAGCCTCCCACTTACCAGCCGTCCCTTTGCCTGCCAACAGACTGCCGAACAAATATTCGTTTGGGGATTCAGACAAAATATTACTTTGAATATGATGGGTATTCATAAATTGATATTAGCTGTAGCATTGTATTTTAAAAGTTTTGTATTAGAACTAATACAATGTTTTATATCTTTTATAATCATTAACGTTGCAATGTACTTATCCACTTTAAAATCTATTGTGTGCTAAATAGTTTGATAATAACATTGCAAATAAGTTAGTAAAGTATAATGTTTCTTGCAGTCTTCTGCAAACAGCATAAGAACCATCTCTCTTGTATTTCTGAAGCTGAGAAGATACAATTTTTGAAGACAGTCCTGGACCCTTGCAATATCCAGGTAGTTATAACTTGGCTAATAAATTATTTTGCAGGCTATCTGGGAAAAGGTAAGATCTCTTAAAAGTCACTTTCCTTGGGGGAGACGTGATTAACATTCTCAGGCCCAAGTGTCTGTCTGGAGTTGCTGCCTTGAACTCAGGTGAGGGTGATTGTTGAGGGAGTTCTCCCAATCTATGGTAGCCTATATTTGGGGCTAGAGTTATAGTCCACTCATTACGTCTTCCCTATCTACAAGCTGTAGATGCTCCTAGTGACCATCATCATTCCCCCTTAAGCCCAGTACAGAGACCTCCAAGTTTGCAATGATTGCACTCTGAACTGTCTCCTTTCTCTGACTTCTCACTGTGAGGTCTACATAGGCCCTGGATGCCTATTATCTGTGACTCCTTTCCATTTCACAGGAGGAACCTCTTCACTCTGTGACTCCTGAACTAAAACGGGAACCTTGACAAAGTTCCTGTTTCCAAATAGGACAAAGGGCAACAATGAGCCTCCCAAACTACTCCAGCCCCAACTTCTGATTGTTGGTGTGAACCATCTCTAATATTCCATTCTAACGAGACCCCATCCGTATTCTCGAGTCTGTGTGCATCCCTTTCCAGTCAATGATGTGGTATCCCTGTTGCCCCCTTGTTTGTGAGTTTTTCATGCTGCGTTGTTGAGGTTGGTCTTTCTTCCCACTGGTCTTCCAACTGACTTCGATTGTTCATCCATTCATCCAACTCCTTGCCCCTCTGCCTGACACTGTGTCATCGCCCTCTCCCCGCCCTTGCACAGTGCTCCTTCCATTTTGTCCTTTTGTCTTTGTTAACAATGCCCCCTCCTCACTTCACACCCCACCTCCAGTTCAACTTCTGTCCATTGGAGTGGAGGGTGCTTGAGTCCCACAACACAGTGCTGTCCAGAAAAACAACAGTGTGTGACACCAGGAGCTGACCACCCCTACGCTCCACAACCCTGGGCGTAGAACTGATCCAAGTCTATGAAATGGGAGGGTCCTTGGGTTCAGCAGCACAATGTTGTCCATGAAGACCAGCTCAGCATGGAGCTGGTGGGCAAGAATGAGTCTTCCCCAGCATTGTCATTTAACGCAACAAGTGTGGTGCAGCACTATGGTAGATAGGCCAAGTATGTAGTTCTCACTTCGAAGTGTCTTATGAACTAAGGTCTGCCTTGTGCACGCCACTCTTGTTCAATTCAATTTGGGGAGCAATTTCCAGCTGGCGAGACTCAAGATTGGAAAGCCTGATGAGATTCTGGCAGGGAGCTGTTTTAATGAGCATTCATGAAATGCAAATGAATGCAAATTGGGTTCACGCCACCAGGCAGCGGGAAAACTGACCCGCCATTGACCCGCCACTGGGAGAATTTCAAACTTCTTTTACTCCAGCGGGTTTCTGACTTTACAGATCCCACTGGATTCTCTGCTCCTGCCCATCTCCAAACCTGCCGCAGGTGGGATGGGAGAATTCTGCCCTAAATCAGCATTGAAGAGTCATCAGACCTGTACGTTCATGATACAGCACAAAAATGTAAAAGAAAGCTTTGTGCCTTTGAATTAGCACAGAATTATAATGTTAATATTTGAAAATTAACTTGCCTGGGCCATAGCTTTACATCTGAAATAAAAATCGCCATAGCCCCAATCAAAGGGAAGAGCCAACTGATGATGATTGAACCTGAAGGCCACCACACCGAGGCAAAGGGCAAGGTTGAAAAGGCGGGGCCTTCATGAATAACCTCAGCCGGTACGGAACTTGAGCCTGTGCTGTTGGTGTCGTTCTGCACCACAAACCAGCCGTCCAGCCAATTGAGCTAAAGAGTTACAATTGGTGATTGACAGCAACAGACGTGTATTGCGGCCAGCTTCCATTGGGGAATCAATAACCAACTGCTGGTCACCCACACAGCACATGCAACACAAAAGCATTTGTTCAGATTGGCCAGTGCCACCTGTCTAATGGGGCTGTTAATACCCAGTCCTGACAAGGACAGATGCAGACAGGTTGCTCTGCATTTATTTCTGACTTTGATTAACAGGTTTTCTGTTCTACTAGCAAGAATTCCAGATGCTGCTTACTTGCCAGTCCGAGATTCTGGCCTACACCACAGCAGAGGGAAGGGAAAAAGTGGTTTGTTGTGCTTGACAAATTCCCTAATTATCCTTCTTGTGCTTTTACCCCCCCCCCCCCCCCCCTCCCCAAATTCATCAGTGTTGGAAACTTCTTCTACTGCGCTTTTCCACACAAGTCACATTTTTCACATTAAAAAATAAATTAAATTCATTAACGGGATGTGGGCGACTCTGGTTAGGCCGACATTTATTGCCCATCCTTAGTTGCCCTTCAGAAGGTGGTGGTGAGTTGCCGTCTTGAACCTACGCAGTCCCGGAGGAGTAGGTACACCCACTATGCTGTTACGGAGGGAGTTCCAGGATTTTGACCCAGTGACAGTGAAGGAACGGCTGATATATTTCCAAGTTGGGTAGTGAATGACTTGGAGGGAAATCTCCAGGTGGTGGGGTTCCCAGGTATCTGCTGCTCTTGTCCTTCTAGATGGTAGCGGTCATAGGTTTGGAAGGTGCTGCCAAAGGAACCTTGGCAAGTTCCTGCAGTGCATCTTGTAAATGGTACACATGGTTGCCACTGTTTGCGATGAAATGAAATGAAATGAAATGAAAATCGCTTATTGTCACAACTAGACTTCAATGAAGTTACTGTGAAAAGCCCCTAGTCGCCACATTCCGGCGCCTGTTCGGGGAGGCTGTTACAGGAATCGAACCGTGCTGCTGGCCTGCTTGGTCTGCTTTCAAAGCCAGCGAGCTAAACAGCCCCTGCTGGAGGAGAGATTGAATGTTTGTGGAAGAGGAAGGGGTAGCAATCAAGCGGGCTGCTTTGTCCTGGATGGTGTTGAGCTTCTTGAGTGTTGTTGGACCTTCACCCATCCAGGCAAGTGGAGAGTATTCAATTACACCCCTGACATGTGCCTTGTAGGTGGTGGACAGGCCAAAGGATTCTCCTGCTCTGGTAGCCACAGTATTAATGTGGCTAGTCCAGTTCAGTTTCTGATCAATGGTAACCCCAAGATGTTGATTGTGGGGGGTTCAGCGATCGTAATGTCATTGAATGTCAAGAACCAATGGTTAGATCCTCTCTTGTCGGAGATGGTTATTGCCGGGCACTTTTGTGGCATTTTTGTGGCACGAATGTAATTTGCCACTCGTCAACCCAAGACTAGATATTGTCCAGGTCTTGCTGTATTTGGACATGGACTACTTCATTATTTGAGGCGTCGCAAATGGCGCTGAACATTGTGAAGTCATCCGCGAACATCCCCACTTCTGACCTTATGATGGAAGGTGTGTCATTGATGAAGCAGCTGAAGATAGATGGTTGGGCCTAGGACACTACTCTGAGAAATTCCTGCAGTGATGTCCTGGAGCTAAGATGATTGACCTCCAACGAACATAATCGTCTTCCTTTGTTCCAGGTATTGTCTAATTTCATTCATTGTCTAATTTCATTCATTGTCTAATTTATTTATTTATTTTTATTTTGAAATTCTAGTTGTTTAAGTTTACCAAGGGTTTAAGACATGGCAGGAGATCCCAGACCCGTGTCATGCTCCTCGTGTGCGATGTGGGAGCTCAGGGACACGTCCACTGTCCCTGGCTCCTTCACGTGCAAGAAGTGTGTTCAGTTGCAGCTCTTGTTAGACCGCTTGACGGCTCTGGAGCTGCGGATGGACTCACTTTGGAGCATCTGCGATGCTGAGGAGGTCGTGGATAGCACGTTTAGCGAGTTGGTCACACCGCAGGTGAAGGTTACTGAGGGAGATAGAAAATGGGTGACCAAAAGAAAGAGCAAGAGTAGGAAGGCAGTGCGGGTGTCCCTTGTGGTCATCTCCCTGCAAAACAGATATACCGCTTTGGATACTGTTGAGGAAGATGGCTCACTAGGGGAAGGCAGCAGCAGCCAGGTTCATGGCACCGTGGCTGGCTCTGCTGCACAGCAGGGCAGGAAGAAAAATGGCAGGGCTATAGTGATAGGGGACTCGATCGTAAGGGGAATAGACAGGCGGTTCTGTGGACGCAATCGAGACTCCAGTATGGTATGTTGCCTCCCTGGTGCAAGGGTCAAGGATGTCTCGGAGCGGCTGCAGGACATTCTGGGGGGGGAGGGTGAACAGCCAGCTGTCGTGGTGCACATAGGCACCAACGATATAGGTAAAAAACGGGATGAGGTCCTACAAGCGGAATTCAGGGAGTTAGGAGTTAAACTAAAAAGTAGGACCTCAAAGGTAGTAATCTCAGGATTGCTACCAGTGCCACGAGCTAGTCAGAGTAGGAATGTCAGGATAGATAGGATGGATGCGTGGCTCGAGAGATGGTGCAAGAGGGAGGGATTCAAATTCCTGGGGCATTGGGACCGGTTCTGGGGGGGGTGGGACCAGTACAAACCGGACGGTCTGCACCTGGGCAGGACTGGAACCGATGTCCTCGGGGGGGTGTTTTCTAGAGCTGTTGGGGAGGGTTTAAACTAATGTGGCAGGGGGATGGGAACCAATGCAGGAAGTTGGAAGGTAGTAAAACAGGGACAGAAGCAAAAGGAAGTAAGGGGAAAAGTGCAAGGCAGAGAAGACATAGTCAGAAATCTAAAAGGGCGACAGTACAAGGTACAGTGACTGAGGGGAGCACAGTGAATAGGCCCAGTAATAACAAAAGGAATAAAACTGGAGATGTTAAGATTCAAAACAGAGGTAAAAAAAACAACATAAGTGTACTTTACCTGAATGCTCGTAGTATTCGGAATAAAGTAAATGAGTTGATGGCACAAATCATCGTAAATGACTATGATTTAGTGGCCATTACTGAAACATGGTTAAAGGATGGTCACGACTGGGAGTTAAATATCCGAGGGTATCAAACTATTCGGAAGGACAGAGTGGATGGTAAGGGAGGTGGTGTTGCTCTGTTATTTAAGGATGACATCCGGGCAATAGTAAGGGATGACATTGGTGCTATGGAGGATAAGGTTGAATCCATTTGGGTGGAAATCAGGAATAGTAAGGCGAAAAAGTCACTGATAGGAGTAGTCTATCGGCCACCAAATAGTAACGATATGGTGGGGCAGGCAATAAACAAAGAAATAACTGATGCATGTAGAAATGGTACAGCAGTTATCATGGGGGATTTTAATCTACATGTCGATTGGTTTAACCAGGTCGGCCAAGGCAACCTTGAGGAGGAGTTTATAGAATGTATCCGCGATAGTTTCCTAGAACAGTATGTAATGGAACCTACGAGGGAACAAGCGGTCCTAGATCTTGTCCTGTGTAATGAGACAGGATTGATTCATGATCTCATAGTTAGGGATCCTCTCGGAAGGAGCGATCACAATATGGTGGAATTTAAAATACAGATGGAGGGTGAGAAAGTAAAATCAAATACTAGTGTTTTGTGTTTAAACAAAGGAGATTACAAGGGGATGAGAGAAGAACTAGCTAAGGTAGACTGGGAGCTAAGACTTTATGGTGGAACAGTTGAGGAACAGTGGAGAACCTTCCAAGCGATTTTTCACAGTGCTCAGCAAAGGTTTATACCAACAAAAAGGAAGGACGGAAGAAAGAGGGAAAATCAACCATGGATATCCAAGGAAATAAGGGAGAGTATCAAACTGAAGGAAAAAGCATATAAAGTGGCAAAGATTGCTGGGAGATTAGAGGACTGGGAAATCTTTAGGGGGCAACAGAAAGCTACTAAAAAAGCTATAAAGAAGAGTAAGATAGAGTATGAGAGTAAAATTGCTCAGAATATAAAAACAGACAGTAAAAGTTTTTACAAATATATAAGACAAAAAAGAGTGGCTAAGGTAAATATTGGTCCTTTAGAGGATGAGAAGGGAGCTTTAATAATGGGAGATGAGGAAATGGCTCAGGAACTGAACAGGTTTTTTGGGTCGGTCTTCACAGTGGAAGACACAAATAACATGCCAGCGACTGATAGAAATGAGGCTATGACAGGTGAGGACCTTGAGAGGATTGTTATCACTAAGGAGGGAGTGATGGGCAAGCTAATGGGGCTAAAGGTAGACAAGTCTCCTGGCCCTGATGGAATGCATCCCAGAGTGCTAAAAGAGATGGCTAGGGAAATTGCAGATGCACTAGTGATAATTTACCGAAATTCACTAGAATCTGGGGTGGTCCCGGTGGATTGGAAATTAGCAAACGTGACGCCACTGTTTAAAAAAGGAGGTAGGCAGAAAGCAGGAAATTATAGGCCAGTGAGCTTAACTTCGGTAGTAGGGAAGATGCTGGAATCTATCATCAAGGAAGAAATTGCGAGGCATCTGGATAGAAATTGTCCCATTGGGCAGACGCAGCATGGGTTCGTAAAAGGCAGGTCATGCCTAACTAATTTAGTGGAATTTTTTGAGGACATTACCAGTGCAGTAGATAATGGGGAGCCGATGGATGTGGTATATCTGGATTTCCAGAAAGCCTTTGACAAGGTGCCACACAAAAGGTTGCTGCATAAGATAAAGGTGCATGGCATTAAGGGTAAAGTAGTAGCATGGATAGAGGATTGGTTAATTAATAGAAAGCAAAGAGTTGGGATAAATGGGTGTTTCTCTGGTTGGCAATCAGTAGCTAGTGGTGTCCCTCAGGGATCCGTGTTGGGCCCACAATTGTTCACAATTTACATAGATGATTTGGAGTTGGGGACCAAGGGCAATGTGTCCAAGTTTGCAGATGACACTAAGATGAGTGGTAAAGCGAAAAGTGCAGAGGATACTGGAAGTCTGCAGAGGGATTTGGATAGGTTAAGTGAATGGGCTCGGGTCTGGCAGATGGAATACAATGTTGACAAATGTGAGGTTCTCCATTTTGGTAGGAATAACAGCAAACGGGATTATTATTTAAACGATAAAATATTAAAGCATGCCGCTGTTCAGAGAGACTTGGGCGTGCTAGTGCATGAGTCACAGAAGGTTGGTTTACAAGTGCAACAGGTGATTAAGAAGGCAAATGGAATTTTGTCCTTCATTGCTAGAGGGATGGAGTTTAAGACTAGGGAGGTTATGTTGCAATTGTATAAGGTGTTAGTGCGGCCACACCTGGAGTATTGTGTTCAGTTTTGGTCTCCTTACTTGAGAAAGGACGTACTGGCGCTGGAGGGTGTGCAGAGGAGATTCACTAGGTTAATCCCAGAGCTGAAGGGGTTGGATTATGAGGAGAGGTTGAGTAGACTGGGACTGTACTCGTTGGAATTTAGAAGGATGAGGGGGGATCTTATAGAAACATTTAAAATTATGAAGGGAATAGATAGGATAGATGCGGGCAGGTTGTTTCCACTGGCGGGTGACAGCAGAACTAGGGGACATAGCCTCAAAATAAGGGGAAGTAGATTTAGGACTGAGTTTAGGAGGAACTTCTTCACCCAAAGGGTTGTGAATCTATGGAATTCCTTGCCCAGTGAAGCAGTTGAGGCTCCTCCATTACATGTTTTTAAGGTAAAGATAGATAGTTTTTTGAAGAATAAAGGGATTAAGGGTTATGGTGTTCGGGCCGGAAAGTGGAGCTGAGTCCACAAAAGATCGGCCATGATCTAATTGAATGGCGGAGCAGGCTCGAGGGGCCAGATGGCCTACTCCTGCTCCTAGTTCTTATGTTCTTATGTTCTTATGTATGACTACAACCAGCAGAGAGCTTTGACCCTGATTCCCATTGACTCCAGTTTTACTAGGGCTTCTTCATGCCATAGCGGTCAAATGCTGCTCTGATGTCAAGGGCAGTCACTCTCACCTCACCTCTGGCATTCAGCTCTTTTGTTCATGTTTGAACCAAGGCTGTAATGAGGTCAGAAGCTGAGTGGCCCTGGTGGAACCCAAACTGAGCCTACGTGAGCAGGTTATTGCTGAGTAAGCGCTGCTTAATAGCACTGTTGATGACCCCTTCCATCAGTTTGCTGACAATGGAGAGTAGACTAATAGGGCGGTAATTGGTTGGGTTGGATTTGTCCTGTTTTTTGTGTACAGGACACATTTGGGCAATTTTCCACATTGCCGGGTAGATGCCAGTGTTGTAGCTGTACTGGAACAGCTTGGCTAGGGATGCGGAAAGTTCTGGAGCACAAGTCTTCAGTACTACTGCCAGAATATTCTCAAGGCCCATCGTCTTTTCAGTATCCAGTGCCTCCAGCCATTTTTTTATATCATGTGGAGTGAATGTTGGGGCAGCACAGTAGCACAGTGGTTGACACAGCTGCCTCACAGCTCCAGGGTCCCAAGTTCGATTCCTGGCTTGGGTCACTGTCTGTGCAGAGTCTGCACGTTCTTCCCGAGTCTGCATGGGTTTCCTCCGGGTGCTCCGGTTTCCTCCCACAGTCCAAAGATATGCAGGTTAGGTGGATTGGCCAGGCTAAAATTGCCCTCAGTGTCCAAAAAGGTTGGGTGGGGTTCTGGGTTGTGGAGATAGGGTGGAGCTGTGGAATTAGGTGGGGTGCTCTTTCCAAAGGCCGGTGCAGACTCAGTGGGCCGAATGGCTTCCTTCTGCACTGTAAATTCTCTGATTCTATGAATTATATTGGCTGAAGACTGACATCTATGATGCTGGGGAACTCCGGAGGAGACTGATCCCCTATCCACCCTATCCCCACAACCCAGAACCACATCCAACCTTTTTGGACACTCAGGGAAATTTTATCATGGCCAATCCACCTAACCTGCACATCTTTGGACTGTGGGAGGAGAGCGACTGACATCTGAATACTGACATCTGTGATGCCGGGGACCTCCAGAGGAGACCGAGAGGCATCATTCTGGTTGAAGATGGTTGTGAATGCCTCAGCCTTGTCTTTTGCACATATATGCTGGGCTTCTCCATCATTGAGGATGGTGATATTTGTGGAACCTCCTCCTCCAGTGAGTTGTTTAATTGTCCGCCACCATTGACAGCTGCAGAGCTTCGATCTGACGCGTTCATTGTGGAATCGCTTAGTTCTGTCTATTATTTGCTGCTTATGCTGTTTGGCACACAAGTAGTGCTATGTTGTAGCTTCACCAGGTTGACACCTCATTTTTCAGTCTGCCTGGGATTGCTCCTGGCGTGCTCTCCTGTACTCTTCATTGAATCAGGTTGATCCCTCGGCTTGGTGGTAATGGCAGAGTGGGGGATACGCCGGTCTACCGGTACTTTAAAAAAATATTTTTTAATGTTTTACAATTATTTACAGTTACACTTGTCATGAATAACAGATCATTTTAAAAGAAAATAATTTTTAAAAAGAAAAACAGGAATTTACAGGATATATAAAAAGATCATCACAAAATCGTTGTGTACAACGATGAAGAAAGAGTCACCAAAAAGGAGGGACCCAGGCAGTCATGTGTGGCCGACAGTTGGCTGTGTCTCCCCGAGACAGCGCCCGTGTACAAGACTGGGGTGCCCCCTGTTTGTCGGCCCCCATAGGTCAGCCAGCACCGTCACATGGCTTTGCTCCTATCTTCACTGCCTCCTGGTATTCTAACATATCGATGGGGCCGTGTTCATTGTCAGCCGGGCAGGTTTTGTTCTTGCCGCTGTGGTCGCCTCCCTGTGTGCCCTCGCCCTTTGTCCCTCCAGTTCCCATTCCTGCTTGCCCGGTCTTTCTCTTGGGTGTCCTCTCCCTCCTCCTCTCCTGCCCCTCCTCCCCTGACCCCTCAACCCCTTCTTCTCTTTCTCCCAGAACAGTCTGTTCTGTTCCTCCTCCGTTCCCTCTTTGCTTATTAGTTGCCGGTCACGAGCAGTTCTTGGAACATGCTGATGACTAGCCTCCACGAGTTGTGGAAGATTTCCACTGACCCCCAGACGGTGTATTTGATTTTCTCCAATTTGAGAAACTCTGCCAAATCGGACAGCCAGTCTGCAGCGCTGCCAATCACCAACCGGGGCAGGAGTCTTCAGTAGGCGATAAGGGAGGCAAAGGCTAGGACATCTGCTCCTCTCCCCATAAAGAGCGTGGGCTGTTCCAATACCCTGAAGATCACCACTAGCGTGCACGGCTCCACCCTCTCCTCCACAGCCTTGAGCATGGCCTCGAAGAAGTCTGTCCAGTACCAGACAAGTCTGGGGCAAAACCAGAACATGTGGGTGTGGTTGGCCAGGCCTCCCTGGCATCGTTCACATCTGTCCTCCACCTCAGGGAAGAATCCACTCATTCGTGGTCTGGTCAAGGGTACTCTGTGCACCACCTTTAACTGCGTTAAGCTCAGCCCTACGCACGAGGAGGTGGAGTTCGCCCTGTATAGTGCTTCGATCCAGAGTTCTCCACCTAACTCCATGCCCAGCTCTTCTTCCTACATCTCCTGTGTCTCGTCAAAGGGTGAACGTAATTCCCCTAGTAGCCATCCGTACAAGTCAGCGCAATTACCGCAATGAACTTTTAAATGCTCCTCAATTCACCCTTCAATCCATTGGAGGTTGTAATGATATGTATATCGACATAACACTAAAGGGTCAATTATTAAATCTCAGTGTAATTCAAACACTAGAGGGCACCACCAGCGCCCAGTATAAATATCAAAGCTCAGGGAATCTTGGGTCGTGTTAGCAGAGGAGAGGGATCGATCATAACTCAAGGACTAGTTTAGGTTAGAGAGAATTAGCACGTGGACTTCATTAGTTAATACTTAATCATAGATTGTAGTTTAACAGACTTGGTCTTACTTTATTAAGTTACAGCTCCCTAGAGTGTGCGAACTCTATTTAATTCAATCATTATTCACTAAATCATTTTTGCTTCAAAATGGTGGTTTCTTGATCATCACACCATCAGACCATTCTGGATCACGAGGCAAAGAGTAACGACATATTACCACAAAGTGTAATATAACAGAGGTTAATTATCTAATGCAACTCCACCACCTACAGCCGTCCTGTGAAGGAGAATTTCTCCGACAGCTATGTGTAGTGGCATTCAAAAAACGGATCTTTAGGCACCGCGATTGGAGCAAGTCTTTCCCACCCATGGAGGGAGTTAGCCAAGTAACACTGTAATCTGCGTGTCAACGCCATGTCAGCAACAACACAGCATTTATGCAACTCACTCTTCACATTGCTGTCGCAAACTTTTGTTTTCCAATGAAATCAAAAATAAATCTTTCGATGGTTTTGGAGAAAACGCAACAGAACAGCATCTGACCGTTTCTGTGTTCACACCGGACAGCTGAAGAGATTTAAGAACAGTTAATTTTGTGCTGCTCCTTTAAGGCCTGTCAGAAGCCTCTGAAGAGTTAGGTAGATTGCTCTAACAGATGGCCTTCTCTGAAAGCAAGCAGATAGTTGCCAGAAGTAGAGTTCCGGTCCCTCGAGTGTGTTATAATGAACGATGTAGACTGGCCTGGTCTGGATTGAAATCGAGTCCAAACTGCATGTCAGGATTAACCTTTCCTTCAGTAAATGGCTGTGTAAGAGAACCCACGCCTCCCGCAGACGGCAACATGCAGTCATCCCCCCCCCCTCCATTTCCTTTCTGATGGTTATCTGAACTTGAGTGAGGCTTGGCGACTGATTTGGCAATGAGCTCGACTCAGATCCTGAGCGTGGATTGTACCACGGAAATCCCAGGCTGAGAAAGCTGCTGGTAGCGAAAAGAAGCTTTTTGTTTCAAAACATAAAATGTGCAACCACATTTGCTTTAAAATAAACTGCTGTCTCTTTGGTTGCTTCAGAATAACATGGTAACGATCGCTGACCTCAAGTTCAAAATATAAAGCCACAAGTACGAGCTTTAAAGCAGCTAGGCTAAGCTGCTCATCAACAGCCTTACCACCGCCCAAACCAATACCCCCACGCTAACCCCAGCACCATCGCACAGCATTGTGTGCTACACATGATGGCTCCTGGATAACAGCTGGCCTGCAATAAACAACCTTCAAACCTGAACATTACATCATCCTGCAGCAAAAGAAAGTACCAAAAGTCAGCTGTAACTTAATTCCAGTGTGCAAGAGTAATTGATAGCTCCCGTCATTCATCTATTTCTGAAATTAATTTAGCCCCATTTATGACCATCGGCTTCGTTTAAAAATGATTGACTTCTCAGCTGTCAGTTCATTCTTAATAGGGAGAGTCATAGCTTTTTGATACAAGTTTGTTTCAGGAATGTATCAATGCCAATGCATCTGAATGCCATAAAATAAGTTACAGCTACATGATCTGACATAAGGCTGTGTGAGCTAATATTAGCCGTGCACAGTCTAACATCAGGGCTCTGTGAGTGCTGACATTGACAGTGTGAGGTCCATCAGTGGGGCTGTAAGATCTCCGATTTGAAGGCTTGGTCTAATATAGTGGGGCTATGAGAGCCAAGGTCAGTGGTGTGGGGCCTAACATTGTGGCTGTGAGGGTTGGCATTGGCAGTGAAACGTCTAACATTGTGACTGTGAGGTTGAACACTGAGACTAAGCACTGACATTGACTCTTAACACAAATGTAGGATCTGGCACACGTCACTGTAGTGATCTGTATATCTGCTGGTATGTAAAAGGTTAACAATTTAATCATAGTGCTGGACAACCACTAGATGGCAGCACCAGATCCATGTATATAAACTGAACTCAGAGCATCTTCCCGCCTCTTCGAACCAGGAGTAACTAGAGAGCAGAGTGTTAGAGAGATATAGCTCAGTTAGCACAAGTAGTCAAACATTATTAATACTTCTCCTGATTTACTTTGTCATCAGTTATAGAAGAGTGAACAAACTCATTATTATTGATATTCGTTAAATGTTATTGAACTACGACCATCAGACCATTCTGGGAGTAAGCAAAAGAGTAACGATGTATTACAATCACATAATATAACAGTCATGATAGTGACAAATTGAAGTAATAATTGCAAAACTGGTATTTTACTTACTTTCATCATGTTCATTCAAGCAACACAAATAGCCGATAGGTTATTGTCCTTCTGATGGTTTGCCCTTGGAAAAACTTCTGATTGTAAAAGACAGTCTATCAGAGCAAGCAGTGAACCGGAGGGTATGTGCCATAAGGATCTGTCCTTCCTTCTGTTCCAGTAGAATAGATTTACCTTACTCCCACTTCCTAAACCCTCGAAGGAAGTCTTATTATGTGAATACATTGTAATGCCCGATATGAAAAGTCCATCCAGCCAATCCCACACATTTGGTACCTGTGTATCTCCCCACCTGCCAGAGCCATCTAATCTCTGAGAGAGGGGTAAAAATTGATTTAAAAATCAGATTAATTAGGGGAAGAGAGCAGCAACTACCTCTGTAACTCCTCAGATAGCCAATACTAGATCATCACATTCATCTTGATTCATGTTGCAGGATACCAACCTCTTGCATGAGATGATCTTCACCCAAGGCAGAAACAGATCTAGCGCTCGCTTGAAGGAGTACAGAAAACTAACGTTCACCGTACCAACTGGATTCCTGCTTATACAGCAAAAAAAAATGCATCATTCCAAATGGCAAAGGGTGATGGGGGAGAATTTCTTTCAGAGGATAATGTCACATATAAATGACATGACTATGCATTTCAAGTTAATTTGTCACCTATTTAATTTTTAATTTAGTCGGATGCCCTATTAAACAGACCACAACTCTAACATCCATCACCTTGTTAACTGTGCAATTCATGTGGAAGTAGTTTTCAAACGGAGATTAAAACAGGGCAATTTAAATAGGCAAGTGCTTCCCCTATAGTCCTTGTCCTTTAAGTGCCATTGCGTTTTCTTCAAGGTATTCAGTTTTTTAGTTCCAGTTAAAAGACCCATTTTAAATTGAGCAGTTTTGTCAAACGCATTACATTTGCCTTTCCCAAGACCGGATGCATTTTCTAGTTTCCAAGCTAATGAGCTGGATGGTGGTCCCAGTGTGGAACTGACAGTATTTCAAAGTGTTTAATATTTTACCTGCTTTGCTGAATGCCCTTAATTAGTCCAATTACAGCTAGACTGATTACTCATCCCTGCCAATTACTCATGAAAATGGCTGACTTAAGTTCTGCACTTAAAAAAATAATTAGGAAACAATAACAATTCTATCGGTTTCTGGAGTGCGGGTTTAAACAACACCAAGCCCTCACCAAAGTAACTTCTGCTCATCTCAGCATCTTTTTTTAAAAATGCCATCTGTACAAATGAATTGAATTGTATTGATCTGACATGCACATTGTTATGTGTCGCATCTAACAAATGAGCATGGTAACTAAATGAATTATTTCAATCAAATTTCTAATTATTGTATAAACCTAATAGCAGCTGAGGTGAGGGCTGCCTTACATTTCATGAATGAAAAGTGTATGCCAAAAGCATAATAAAAACAGGTTGACCGAATCCAGGATAAGAGTGGCATCAAGGCCTTTAAACACATTAACCCTGATTGCCTTGGCAAACAGCAGGAGGAATTGGACTATGTTGTAGGACGTTGAATACCATTCAGTAGGTCTTAATTACATCTTTGTCGTCTGACATAGTTTAACCTTACGTTTTTATTAACTACAAGGACTATTTACATATATACCATCTAGGGTTCAAGCCAGGAGCTGTCTCCATGTCTGCTTGTGCGCACGTCTCTGTCCAACACTAGACTGACCCCTAGGTGAGGGTCATATGTTCTTTTGCATCACCGTGTGTGTGGTACTGTGGGCAGTTCGGTATTCAGTCCCACATTAACCCTGAATGTGCCACATCCTTATACTACACGTCCCCCAAATCTTTTTCCAATGCATTTCAAGTTATTCTAATTTACCACATGGATTTACATCATTATTACCACCCCATCTGCCCCCTCCTCCTACAAGTCTCTGAGTTCATAGGTTCAGGTGGTCTGGAGATCTTATAACATTTAAAGGGCAGCATGGTAGCATAGTGGTTAGCATCAATGCTTCACAGCTCCAGGGTCCCAGGTTCAGTTCCCGGCTGGGTCACTGTCTGTGTGGAGTCTGTACGTCCTCCCCGTGTGTGCGTGGGTTTCCTCCGGGTGCTCCGGTTTCCTCCCACAGTCCAAAGATGTGCGGGGTTAGGTGGATTGGCCATGCTAAATTGCCTGTAGTGTCCTAAAACAAAAAAAGTAAGGTTAAGGGGGAGTTGTTGGGTTACGGGTATAGGGTAGATACGTGAGTTTGAGTAGGGTGATCATTGCTCGGCACAACATCGAGGGCCGAAGGGCCTGTTCTGTGCTGTACTGTTCTAAATTGCGCATATTCTCCACACTTTTTTTCCTCTTCTTTTGTGGTGTGGGTTGTCGCAATGTCCTCTCCGATGGAAGATGGCCACCCCTGTTATGAGGATGTGTTTTTTTAATAAGCTCACGTTTGTGTTTATCTGTGTGATGTGCTGTGAGCAATGGTTCCACTGTCTGCTGGCTGAGTGTTGCAGCGTTTGTTCCGCAGTTGCAGTGTTAACCTCATCAACAGACATCAGAGGCGGAAGTCAAAGCTCTTCTGGTTGTTGGTTGCTCCTTTGTCTATCCTGCATCAAAGGCATCATGGTAACCATCTGAATGGTTGGCTCATCTGACCAATCAGGGCTTTCTGGCACCTGTAATGAAAATGGACAAATCTCCTCTGCAAAGAGAGTTCAGAGCAAGTCCCGGTCAGCATACTATTGCCTGGGTGAGCTCGCGGAAACTTGCAGTTCTGTATAATTTACAACAGCGATTGTCCTGACATCTTCTGCCATTTTGACAAGATTCAGGGCTACTCATGCATCTCTGCTAAGCTAGTTATGGCCATGAACTTAATGGGGAAGATTCTCTGAGAGCGCAAATCAGGAAGCGATTCCAAATCCTTAGCCTTACAAATTTATGTATGGCGAGGATTGCAAGGGATTCACAAGGGAGTCCTGCTATCAGGTCGCCATTTTGAGCCAGCGGCTCGATAGTGAGGACCCGTGGCTGGCCAGCACCCCCTGCATCACAATTCAGCCGTCCCCCCCACCCTCCAACCCGCAGTGCAATTCAGCCCCCACCCCGGATTTTCTGGGTCCACACCCACCTGCCCCATGAATAGAAACTCCTTAAATAAGGAGACCCTCCCCCAGAGACCCCTAAAGAAAGAGATCACCCAGAAACCCCCTAAATAAAGAGACCCTCAGTGTCTAGCTGACCACTTCAATGCACTCAACCATGAATGGGAAACATTTCATTCTGATTGAAGTGGTCCAGGAGGGAGTCTCTGGTGGAATCTCTTTATTTAAGGGGTCTTTGGTGGGGAGATGTGGGGGAGGGTCTGGTGGGGCTGGGGAGGACACTCGTGCATTGTGGGGGGAGGGTGGCCCTCTGATGAACTTTGGGGCCAACTCCCATAAAGAGTTGCCCCCTTGGCAAGATCTACCGTGTCAGGGCCATGTTTGGCAGGACCAGTAGTAATTCCTCAGCCACATGATTCCCGGCTGAGAGGACCGGAGAATCACGTGGGCCTAGAGAATATGGTGCCTGGCCCGCTAAGTCAATGCGAATGGGTCTTAATGACCCATCTGCATCCTCCAGCTGATGCGGGGCACGGACCTCGATCTCGGCACCAGCAGGTGGCTGGGGAATCGGAAACAGTGCCGATCCCGTTTTCTCCCCAATGCACTCACCGCCTCATCTGTAACTCTGCTATTGGCAGAGCAGTCAGGCTCAATTAAATATGTTGCCGTCAGATTCCCCCAAGGCCCAGGAATGAACAGCCGCAACTGGGAGACCACCTCGCCATGTGCCATTTAACATTGGTCCACACAAACGTGGCCCAGGCATAACAGCGCCTGGGGGTTCTCCCACGGGGGGGGGGAGATTGAAGCGCCCCGATCTCTTCATGTACTGATGAGCATGAAGTGAGGCAAGTGTGGCCTTGGCGGGGAATTCCTCACCGAGATCAAACAAAACCCCAGAGTCCCATTCTTGGCACTGCAGGTACTGAGAACCACCCCGGTATACACACCCAAAGCGGGAATCTGTTTTTTTCCCCATTAAATCATGCCCTCTGTTTCCACCGCCTTTAAGGAGGGAGGTTCCAAAGACTCAGGTACTTCTGAATGAAAACACTTCTTCTCATCTCTGTCTTAAATGAGCGACCCCTTATTTTTAAACAGTGATCAATAGTTCTAGATTGTTCCATAAGAGAAAACATTCTTGCCACAGCCACCTTGTCAAGTCTCCTCAGGATCTTGGATGTTTTAATCAAATTGCCTCTTACTCTTCGAAACTCCTGTGAGCATCAGCCTGTCCAACCTTTCCTCACAAGACAACCTGCCCATTCCTGGCGTTAGTCTAGTAAACCTTCTCTGAACAGCTTCCAAAGCATTTACATCCTTCCTTAAATAAGGAGACCAGTACTGTACACACTACTCCTAATGTGGTCTCCCAGTATGTCTGGTTCAGCACAGTGGGTTAAACAGCTGGCTTGTAATGCAGAACAAGGCAGCAGCGCGGGTTCAATTCCCGTACCGGCCTCCCTGAACAGGCGCCGGAATGTGGTGACTGGGGCCTTTTCACAGTAACTTCATTGAAGCCTACTTGTGACAAGCAATTATTATCAGTATAACTGAAGTATGCGGTACCTACTTTTCTATTTAATTCTCCTCACAATAAATAATTACATTCTATTAGCTTTCCGAATTACTTGCTGTACCTGCATACTGACCTTTTGGATTTCATGCACCAGGACACCCAGATCCATCTGCACTTCAGAGCTCTGCTATCTATCGCCATTTTGATGATATGCTTCTTTTTTATTCTTCCTGCCAAAATGGACAATTTCATATTTTCCTCCATTTGCCAGATATTGGCCCACTCAATGAATCTATCTATATCAGGGGTGTGCAAACTTTTCCGTGCAAGGGCCACATTCAGAAATTCACAATTTTAAAGGGCCGCATAGTATATTAAGTAAAATAATTAATATTTTAAATAGCCAAAATAAAAGGTCTTTAAAGAAAAAAAAGCACATTTATTTGAAAAACAAAGTAACTCAGTAAGTAACAGAACAATGTCAATGAGAATGATGCATCTGACTGCAGTCATTTACCAGTTTGTTGAAATAAGGTGTCAAGTTGCTTGTGCTGATCCTTAACACTGACAGAAGTACAGCCTAGCCGAGTCACCGATAAAAACGCGCGTAGTTGGGTGGATGAGTGGGGCTGCCTTATTGGTCGGTTTAGTTGGGTGTGCGACCAATAGGAGTCCAGGTTACAAACAATAAGCCTTACCAACTAAACCGACCAATGAGACAGCCCCACTCATCCACCCCACTACGCGCGTTTTTATGCGGCCCGCCAATGAGGTGCCCGGAATCATAACCGGCATTTTTGAAAAGCCGCCGGGGAAAAGCCGCTGAAGTAAATGCGCTTATTCAATAAGCGCATTTACTTCAGCGGCTTTTCCCCGGCGGCTTTTCAAAAATGCCGGTTATGATTCCGGGCACCTCATTGGCGGGCCGCATAAAAACCTTTGTCGGGCCGCATGCGACCCGCGGGCCGTAGTTTGCCCACCCCTGATCTATATCCTTTTACAGCCTCATTATGGCCTATTCATAACTTACTTTCCAATCTATCTTTGTGTCATCAGCCAACTTAGCAGCCATACCGTCAGTCTCTTCATCCATGTGATTTAGGTCCAGCACTGATCCCTGTGCCGCACCACTCATCACATCTTGCCAACCATAAAATGATCCATTTATGCCTGCTCTCTGTTTCCTGTTAGTTAGCTAATCTTCAGTCCATGTCAATATGTAACCCCTACACCATGAACTTTTATTTTCTGCAATCACCTTTCGTGTGGCACATTATCAAATGCATTCTGGAAATCTAAGTATAGTATATCCACCAGTCCTCCTTTATCCTTCTAACTTCTAGCTTCTAACATTTTCTCTCTGACAGATGTTGAGCTAACTGACCTGTCGTTACTTACTTTCTATCTCCTTCCATTTTAGAATAGTGAAGTTACATTCGCTATTTCCTAATCTGGGAAATTTTGGAAAATTAAACATTCCCTGAATGTGGGGAATTATGGAAAATTAAAACCAATGGATCAACTATCTCACTAGCCACTTCAAGATCCAGGATAAAGTCCATCAGGACCCAGGATTTGTCAGCCCACAGCTCCAACTATTGAGTAAGATCAATGCGAAACAATCGTTCTAGTCATCTGCCATCTCCTTATTTTCCATTATTAATTCCCCACACTCACTTTCTATAGGATCAGTACTTTGTTACCTCTTTTCTTTTTAAAATATCTATAGAAACTCCCATCACCCGTCTTTATGGACCAGACTTTCCAGCCCCACCAGCAGCAGGCATCGCTGCATGATTGACATTCAGCTACTCTCCAGATTTCCCATCCCATCCACACAATGTGACACCGTGGTGCTATGGAGCTTAATTCACTTGTAAAAATACTCAACAATTCTTACTAATGCTATTGAACTGTGTGGCACAAAAGCTACTAAAATGCTGGAGTCAAACAAGCTTGTACTGATAATAGACGAGTGATTCACTTGCATATTCAAATGTTTACATGTAAAAATGATGTCCTGATCTCGCACTACGCTCGGGAGTTCCGATGAGCGGAGCTCCCCACTGTACAAAATGGGGCTATGTACGGCCTCAGCTGCGTGTTCCCCGTTGAGGTCTCTTATGCAATGCATGTCGTGTTGAATAGCCATGTTTAGCACAGGGCTGTTCAGCACAGGGCTAAATCGCTGGCTTTGAAAGCAGACTAAGGCAGGCCAGCAGCACGGTTCGATTCCCGTAACAGCCTCCCCGAACAGGTGCTGGAATGTGGCGACTAGGGGCTTTTCGCAGTAACTTCATTTCTAGCCTACTTGTGACAATAAGCGATTTTAACTTCATTTCATGTGTTTCTTGGCACTGAGTGCTGGGAAACACGCGGCTAAACGTGCTCACTGGGGGCTTTGTTCCCATTTGGTTGAATCCAGCCCCAAAAGTCTGAAGGTGTTTTACTTAATTGTAATTGTATTTTTTGCCACCTAATCAGCTTACTGCGCATCTCACTATCCTATTCAGCATTCAAAGGGTTACGGAGAAAGCCCATTTTCCCCTTCGGGGCTGTCATGTTTGTCTACTGGTGCAAGTCAATTGGTTCCATATCAGCAATACTGGTCCTGACAGAGCAACTGACATACTTAACAAGCAATAAATTAAGAGTTTAAACTCTATTGACACAGTTCACCTGCAGCTAAACAGCACCTCACTTGTGCTGAATAGATCCCTTTGATGATGGATTAGAATCCAATAAACTGCTAAAGCTCCTGAAAGCAAAGTGAGAATTGCAGTACAGACAAGCATCATACTTGCAGAGAAAGCTGCCTAAAATAATGCCTTGAAATTTGTTTTACTCGTTGCCACTAACTCTACCATACCAGTTATCTGTGGTATGCTTTAACTCAGTATTATGGTATACACACAGGTAACAATGTTGTCTCTGCACAATGGATGACATGGGGCTGGTTTAGATAGGGGCTGGTTTAGATTAGGGGCTGGTTTAGATAGGGGGCTGGTTTAGCTCACTCGGCTAAATCGCTGGCTTTTGAAGAAAACCAAGCAGGCCAGCGGCACGGTTCGATTCCCGTACCAGCCTCCCCGGACAGGTGCCGGAATGTGGCGACTAGGGGCTTTTCACAGTAACTTCATTGAACCCTACTCGGGACAATAAGCGATTTTCATTTCATTTCATGACCATATGTGGTGATTAAGAATGTATGTAAAAAGATTGCTGCACTTAGCAAGAGCAAGGCTGCGTACTTAGCCCCCTACTATGCTCCCTATACAAACGCGACTGCAGCAACATTCGGCTCCAACTCCATCTCCAAGCTTGCTGATGACACGACCGTAGTGGGTCAGATCTCGGACAGCAATGAGTCAGAGTACAGGGGGGAGATAGAGAACCTAATGGCATGGTGTAACAACAACAATCTTTCCCTCAATGTCAGCAAAACTAAGTACTGGTCATTGACTTCAGGAAGCAAAGTATTGTACGCATCGCTGTCTGCATCAACGGTGCCGAGGTGGAGATTGTTGACAGCTTCAAATTCCTAGGTGTGCTCATCACCAACAATCTGTCCTGGTCCACCCACATCGATGCTACGACCAAGAAAGCACAACAGTGCCTATACTTCCTCAGTAAACTAAGGAAATTTGTCATGTCCACATTAACCCTTACCAACTTTTACAGATGCACCAGAGAAAGCATCCTATCTGGCTGCATCTCAGCCTGGTACGGCAACTGCTCAGCCCAAGACCACAAGAAACTACAGAGAATCGTGAACACAGCCCAGTCCATCTCGCAAACCCGACCCCATCCACTGACTCTGTCTACAACTCCCGCTGCCTTGGGAAAGCGCGCAGCATAATCAAAGGTCCCTCCCACCCGGGTTATTCTCTCTTCCAACTTCTTCCACCGGGCAAAATTCTGCGAACACGCACAAACAGATTCAAAAACAGCTTCTGCCTGGCTGTTTCCAGATTCCCAAATGACCCTCTTGTGGACTGATTTGGTCTCTTCATACATCGTCTCTACTGAGTGGTACTGCACTCCTGTATGCGTCACCTGATGTCTATGCCTATGTATTAAGATTGTGTATTTATGTTTGCCCTATGTTTTTTATCATGTATGGAATTATCTGTCTAGAATGTATGCACAACAATACTTTTCACTCTGCCACGGTACATGTGACAATAAACAAATCCAAATCCGTAAGACCCATGTGGGTTATACCATCTTGAAGTCTATCAACCACTGTCTATGTTCAATTACTGTGCATCCACAGCCCTATGGAGAACAGAATTCCAAATATTCACCACCCTCCGAGTGAAGAAATTTGTCACATCTCAGTTTGAAATGGTCTACCTCTTATACTGAGACTTTATTCTAATCCCAACAAGGGAACATACTTCCTGCATCTAGCCTGTCCAGCTCTGGATACTTCAATGAAATCACCTTTCATCCTTCTAAACCCCAGAGAATACATCCCCAGTTTCCTCAATCTCGACTCATGAAGTAATCAGTCTGATGAACCTTTCTTCGCCCTCTAAGGCTACTATATCCTTCCTTGGATAAGGAGACCAAAACTGTACACAATACTCCAAGTGTGGTCTCACCAAGGCTCTATACAATTGTAGCCAGGCTACTTTACTCCTGTACTCAAATCCTCTTGCAGTAAAGGCCAACACATCATCTGTCTTCCGAATTGCTTGATTCACCTGTATGCTAGCTATCAGTGACTTATGAACAAGGACACCCTGGTCTCTTTCAACATCAATGATTTCCAGTCTCTCTATTACCCCCAATCCCATCTGCTCTAATTTAGCTTACTGACCTCCTGGGTGGGACCCTATTGAAAGCCTTTCAAAAATCCAAATGCACCACATCCACAGGTTTCCCCCTTATTTATTCAGCTAGTTACATCCTCAAAAAACTCTAATATAGGGCAGCACGGTGGCCTAGTGGTTAGCACAGCTGCCTCACAGCGCTGAGGTCCCAGGTCCGATCCCGGCTCTGGGTCACTGTCCGTGTGGAGTTTGCACATTCTCCCCGTGTCTGCGTGGGTTTCGCCCCCACAACCCAAAAATGTGCAGAGTAGGTGGATTGGCCACACTAAATTGCCCCTTAATTGGAAAAAATAAATGGGTAATCTAAATTTTAAAAATAAAAAAAAACTCTAATAGATTTCTCAAACATGATTTCCCTTTCAGAAATCCATTTATGAAATAATTTGCATTTCTGTTTTTCCAATGCAAGTGAAAATTTCATATTTTTCCACCTTATATTCCATCTGCCATGTTCTTGCTCACTCACTTAGCCTGTCTAAATCCCATTGAGGCTTTTTTGCATCCTCCTCACAACTCACATTCCCACCTAGTTTTGTGTCATCTGCAAACTTGGAAATATTACATTTGGTCCCAATATTCAAATCATTGATATAAATTGTGAATAGCTAGGGTGAATCACTGATCCTTGCAGTCCCCACAATTCACAAGCTGCGACCCTGAGAATGTCACATTTATTCCTACCCTCTCTTTACTCTCAGTTAACCAATGCTCAATCCATGCCAGTACATCACCCCCAATCCCATGTGCTAACATTTTGCTTACTAATCTCCTGGGTGGGACCTTATTGAAAGTCTTTCTAAAATCCAAACACACCAAATCCACTGATTCCCCCTTATTTTTTCTGCTAGTTGCATCCTCAAAAAACTCTTAACAGATTTCGCAATCATGATTTGCCTTTCATGAATCCCTATTGACCCTGCCCTCTCCTACCACTATTTTCTGTAGTGTCCAGTTATCAAATCCTTTGTAATGGATTATGGTATTTTCACTACTGTCGATATCAGAGTAATTTCCCCTTGTCTCTTGTCCTTCATCCTTAAACACTTCCAATCGGTCCAGAATCTATAGAATTTTGTAAGATGGCGACCAACGAATCCATTGTTTCTTCAGCCAACAAGCCAACTCTTTCAACACTCTGGGATGTAGATCATCAGGTTCAGGAACATTAGTACTGCTAGAGAAATTAATGGAACCGAAAGTTGATAATTCCAACTTTGAGTCCCATTCATTTCTCCAGTACTACTTTTTTTACAAATGCTAATTTTTTTCAGTTCCTCATTCTCACTCGTCCTTTGGTTTCCTAGTATTCCTACAAGGTTTATAAATCTTTCTCTGTGAAGACAGACACCAAAGACGGAGAAGGACCCTCCTTAAATGTTCAAAGCCAGCTGGAAATGAGACTAAAATATAAAGACATTTTTGAAACAGTGTACATTATGCAGAATGCTCTTTGCTGAGCAGAAAAGCCTTGAACCTGCTTATAAAAGTTGGTGAAGTAAATGTAAAAACACAAAGTAATGAATTTATGAGGAAATCCCCTTAAAGGTTTAAGTAAACTGAAGATGGTGTATTACTTTACACTAGAGACAGAAGCTGAACCAATTTGTCTATTCATGCCAAGGAAGATCTCACACCCACATCTGAAAAGCGTCAGGAGTGCGATTGAGGTGATGCTGCAACAAGGAGTCTCTTCACCAGTCACGGCACCAACCTGGTGGTGCTCTGGTATGGTACCTGTCCCAAAGCCTGTGGCTTCATTCGAATCTGCATCCATCTGTCACATTTCAACAAGGCAGCAAAGAGAAATATATCCAGTGGCCCTGGCAGATGAGAACTTGGCCAAATTTGCCAAAAAGCACAATCTACACCAAATTGACACCAACAGTGGATTCTGGCAGCTACCATTGGATTGAGTGTCAAAACTCCTAACTACTTTCATTATGCCCCTTGGATGCCATTTAGCATCACATCAGCCCCTGAAATATTCCAACGGATAAGGGCCAATATACTGCAGGGCATGGAAGGTGTCATATGCCACATGGATGACATCTTGATCCATGGGTTGGCAAAACAGGAACATGACAAGTGGAGCAGGGAAGCCTTACAATGCTGCAATAGGCTGTCTTCAAGCTCGATGATAAATGTGAGTTTTCGAGGCCCGCAATAAAGTTCCAAGGGCACATTATAGACGCAACTGGGATTACCGCACTCCCACAGAGAACAAAGGCAATTCCCACCACCTGGAAATATGGCAGAACTACAAAGGTTTATTGGCATAAACAGTCAACCAAGTAAATGTCTGCCTTATCTAGCCCAAATAAATTAACCCTGAGATACCCTCAATCACGACACAGGAGAGAAGATATATGATTCAAAGGCTTTAATCATCTGAGAACTGTAAGCAGCCGAGAAATGTGCTCATCACATGCTGCCTGAGTGAGCCTTATCTTATATACCGTTTCCTGGGGCGGAGCCAGAGGTGGAGTGCCCCAGGGTTCAAAGCCCGGTCTTAAAGGGCCAATGCATTAAAGGTAAGGTACCGTTATAGCAGCTCCTGATAACATTCATCACAAACACCTCATACAACCTTCATGGTAGGCCCAGGTGTGGCACTGGAGCGGTCATTCGATAAATTCAAAATGTCAACATCATCGGGGGTTGTGGCTCACTACGTCCCTGAACTTCCGACAATTGTGAAAGCTAATGTATCTACAACAGGACAGGGAGCAGTGCTATTTCAGGTCCAAAGTGACAGCAAACAAAGACCTGTTCACTCTGCGTCCAGCTCACTACCTGAGACTGCACAGGACTGTGTTGTTATCGAAAAGGAATTCCTCACCGCAGGGCAGCACGGTAGCATAGTGGTTAGCACAATTGCTTCACAGCTCCAGGGTCCCAGGTTCGATTCCCGACTCGGGTCACTGCCTGTGCGGAGTCTGTGAGCGTGGGTTTCCTGGTTTCCTCCCACAGTCCAAAGATGTGCAGGTTAGGTGGATTGGCCATGATAAATTGCCCTCAGTGTCCAAAATTGCCCTTAGTGTTGAGTGGGGTTACTGGGTTATGGGGATAGGGTGGAGGTGTGAGCTTGGGTAGGGTGCTCTTTCCAAGAGCCAGTGCAGACTCGATGGGCCGAATGGCCTCCTTCTGCACCGTAAATTCTATGATTCTATGAACCTGGGCATGTGAGAAATTCTCCAATTATATACTGACCCTACAGTTTAAGACTGAAACCGAACATAAGCCATTAGTAGCGCTGTTTGAACACAAAATAAATCGTAAAGATGCCACCCAGGATTCAGCGATTCCAACTCAGACCAATGCAATATGACCATGTGACAATATTATGGAATGCCAAATTTCCTGCTTCTGAAATTCCCAATCTGTTTCAAGTAATAGACCCAACAATAGGGAATCACTAAGCCATTGAGAAACATGAGTTAAACAAGGTCACAGGCAGCAAAGGAGCCAGTTAATCCTAAAAAAAATATTTTGCATCAGTAACAAATATTGTCAATGTCACTTATTTGAATTTTTAAAATAATTTGACAATAACAAAGAATTAAGAAGGAGAGGTGGGATGTGATACAAGGATGTAGGGAAGATAGGATAAGTGCAAAGGAAAGCTCTGACACAGGCTCGATTCTCCGCCCCCTACGCCGGGTGGGAGAATAGCGGGAAGGCCTCCCGACATTTTTCACGCCCTCCCGCTATTCTCCCCCCTCCCCACCACGCCCGACTCACGCCACGAATAGCCGCTCGCCGTTTTTTACGGCGAGCGGCGATTCTCCTAGGCCGACGTGAAACGGGTGCCAGATGCCCGTTTGGGCGATCTGGGGGCCCGATTGACACAACAGTACCACAGCCGTGCCAAGGGGGGCATAGGCCCGCGATCGGCACCCACCGATCGCGGGCCGTGCGTCCATAACGGACGCACTCTTTTCCCTCCGCCGCCCCGCAAGATCAAGCCGCCAGGGCGGCTGAGGGAAAAGACGCCAACTGCGCATGCGCGGGTTGGCGTTGTCCAACCTGCGCATGCGCGGCCGATGATGTCGGCTGCGTTGTAGCCATCTAAGATGGACACTGGGCTACAAAATGGAGAACTGCTAAGGCTGCAGGGAAAAACAGTCTTAGTGAAGACAAGCAGTTTGCAGAAGACAGTTTGCATTCTGCACGTACAGAAACCAATTTTTGGCCAGGTGCAGAGTTTCAGCCAAAGGTGCAAATGGAAACAGATCTGCATAGTAATGAGGTGATCCAGACCCCGCACAATAGAAACATTTAAGTATCAATGGATACTTTTGCGTAGACGCCCAGACAGAATGGCGCCATAGTAACCAACGCAAAGAGCCGTAGGGACCGCCCCACCCATCGAGGAACGACCCTCAGATTGGGAGGGTTTGGAAGATATCGATTGGGAAAGGCCCAATCGATACATGGCAGGTAAAAGAACCGCCCCAAGGGGGGCACGGACTTCTAGGACCTATAAAGAGAAGGTCAAGCACATGACTCTGTCTGTTGCTTCCAGACTCCGGCCCAGACTTGTTACCTCGCATTCTGACTCCAGTTTCATCACCGGCCATTGAGCATCAGCCATCGAACTGTAAGTGCCAATACAACGATCGCTACGTGATCCAGACCTTGCTAGATCCTGACAACTTTAAGAATCAGAGAGTTGCAGACCAAGAACGGGACGAAGGCCTTGTCCCCTGACCTTGCCTGTTCCTGTCTAGATAAGTATTTTAGTTGTTTAGTATTAGAAGTAAGTTAGTCTCTTTAGCGTATGCATGTGTATTTATTATATTTGTTATAATAAACACCAATTATTTGGACTTACTAATTGGTGTACAGATTTATTACTTTGAACCTGACCTTGATATACTTGTGACGGTGTCTAAATACGGCACCTGGCGACTCCGAGCATAATTACATACACAGAGCCATAGTAGTGTTAAGCACACGGCCTTTAAACGGAGGCGTGTTAATCACACTCCAGTAAAACGAGCAACATTTAGTGGTGACATCCTGCCGGGACGCGGTTACAAGTGGCACCCCCACTCCGTCGAGGACCCAGAAATTTGAATTAGAAATCTGAGTAAAGAAAAAGGAAAAATCACAAGTAATCAAGGTGTTCAAACGAATAAAGATAATTCGGATGTGTGTTTGTGCATGCGTACTAACAGGGTTGTAAGGTAAACCTGAGAGCTTTTGTTGCGACGAACTATCGGGAGTTTTGTGAGCGGAACATAGCGTAAGCCTTACCCGTCTTGTAAAACATAAACTCAACACCCCCTGTTCCAAATTTAAAAGAAAGATAAAATGGCCATGCAGGCAATGGAACGCCTCATGAACCCAGAACGGTTTGTGGTCGCAGCGACCAGCAGTAGCCGAGTAGGTCAGTGTCCCGTGTGGGAGCTGGAACTCCGCAAGTATCTGCAAGGAAAGGGATGGCCCCTTTGGAAAGAGTTCTGTATGAATGAGGAGACAGGTCCCGGAAGTATAGGACATAATTGGTGGGAGAACCTCTCTCAAATTCATAAGAAAAACCTTAGTAAATCATGCAAGCTGATGGCATGCGCAGTGGGACCGGCGCCAATGCGCGCCTGCGCAGTGGCTCCATTCTCCGCGCCAGTCACGACGCAACATGGCGTAGGGCTACAGGGGCCGGCGCAGAGCAAAAGAGGCCCCAGCCCGAGAGGCCGGCCTGCCGATCAGTAGGCCCCGATTGGGGCCAGGCCACAGTGGGGTCAGACCCCCCCCCCCCCCCTCCCCCCCCCACAACCAGGCCGCCCACGGATGCATGAACGCTGAAGTCCAGCCGGGTAAGACCACACGTGGATGGCACCGACGGGACTCGGATTTTTTGCGCGGCCACTCGGCCTATCCCAGGCGGATAATCAGCGGGAGGGGGCCGCATAGATCTTCCTGCGGCCAGCGCCGTGCCGACCGCGCTGGCGCCAATGGCGCTGATTCTCCGCTCTCTGGAAAATCGGCGGACCAGCATCGGGGCGGCGTCACGTGATTCGCGCCCTTCCCGGCAACTCTCCGGCCCAGCCTGGGCTGAGAGAATCCCGCCCCAGGATTTTGAAAGCAAGAATAGAGAAAGGAAATGCACCTTAAATTGATAGATTTTAAATTGAGCAGGAAGATGTTGGTGCAAATGTATGCGAGTCATTAAATGTTGCAAAGTAGGGCAGCACGGTGGCTCGGTGGGTTAGCCCTGTACCTCACGGCGCCGAGGTCCCAGGTTCGATCCCGGCTCTGGGTCACTGTCCGTGTGGAGTTTGCACATTCTCCCCATGTTTGCATGGATTTCGCCCCCACAACCCAAAGATGTGCAGAGTAGGTGGATTGGCTGAACTAAATTGCCCCTAAATTGGCAAAAATGAATTGGGTACCCTAAATTTAAAAAACAAATGTTGCAAAGTAGATAAGACCACATAAAGATTGACAGAATACCTAGCAGTTTCCTAGAAGCAAAGGTTAAATAAAGAGGTGATGTTGAATTTATACAGGTGTTAAGTTAGGTGACAATTGGAACAGTCTACATAGCTTTGGGTACTCCTTGATCTCAAAGAAATGTAAGTATGTCTGAGTCGCGGCACAGATTCAGCAGGATGTGAGGTGATGGTTGCTATTTTTGTCACCATAGCTGAAGAATATTAAGAGATAAGCTGATAACACGCTTCAAGACAATAAGGTATTATGATAATGTGAATGGCGAATGACTACATAATAATTTTGAGGGGCTGAATGAACAACTCTTATGTTTCTACATCCCCATTACTCAGTACGACAGAAACGAGCGGACCCAAATTCAAGATAATCACAAGAGTTGAAGGGAGTTGAGGGAGGGGAAGGAATTATGTAAATTATTTTGCTTGAAACTGTTCTTGAAGGAACGAACAAAAATTATTTTATAAATGAATTAGACAATCAAGACCATAAACCACAAGAGCAGAGGTAGGCCAATCAGATCATCAAGGCTGCTCCGCCATTCAGTGAGATCTTGATTGATCTGATATGAGGGGCGGAATTCTCCGCTCCCGCGAAAAATTGGGAAGGCTGTCCTGAACTCGGCCGAGTTTCACGACGGCCTTGGAGGCCACTCCTCTCACCTTATTCACCCCCACACGGGGGGCTAGGAGCGGCGCTCCGTAACTCTCGGCCGCCGGGCCTTGACGCTTGCCGAGAGTGACGCGACGGCGACACCTATGTGATGTCAGCCGTGCATGTGCAGGCTGGCCGGCTCCAACCCGCGCATGCGTGGCTGACGTCACGACGGCTCAAACCCGCGCATGCGCGGTTGCTGTCTTCCTCTCCGCTGCCCCGCAAGACATGGGGGCTTGATCTTGCGGGGCGGCGGTGGGGAAAGAGTGCATCGCTTTGAGACGCCGGCCCGACGATCGGTGGGCACGGATCGCGGGCCAGTCCCCTCCCGAGCACGGCCCTGGTGCTCAATCCCATTTCCGCCCCCCACAAGCTTCAAACGAGCATTTGGTGCCAATGTTCATGACGGCAGCGACCAGGTGTGGTTGCCGCCATCGTGAACCGGTCGCGAACGGCAGGACGCTTAGCCCATCCGGGCCGGAGAATCACCGGTCGCCGTGAAAAACGGTGAGCGGCGATTCTTCCGAGCAGAGGGGGTGGGAGGATCGCGGGGGGGCGCCAGGGGGGGGCGTGTCGTGAGTTGCCCAGCCCTCCCGTGATTTTCCCACCCGGCGTGGGGAGCGGAGAATCGCGCCCGTGAATCCTCAATTCCACTTTCCCACCTTGGCCACGATTCTCCCAAAGGGAGACAAACAGCTGACGCCGGACTGAAACCCGGAGTGTTTCAATCCGGCGCGGAGGCCACTCCTCGCCCCCTATTCACCCCCTCCCCCCCGGGGTCTAGGAGCGGCTGCGCGTGAATCTCGGGCGCTGGGCCTTGACGCTTGCGTCAAAGCGGCGCGCCGGGAATGACGCGGCCGGCGGCGCCTAAGTGACGTCAGCCGCGCATGCACAGGTTGGCCGGCGCCAAGCCGCGCATGCGCAGGTTGGCCGGCGCCAACCCGTGCATGCACGGTTGCCGTCTTCCCCTCCGCTGCCCCGCAAGACATGGTGGCTTGACCTTGCGGGGCGGCGGAGGGAAAAGAGTCTGTCTTTTAGAGACGCCGGCCCGACGATTGGTGGGCACCGATCGCGGGCCAGACATCTCATGACCACGCCCGTGGTGCTCGATCCTCCCTCCGCCCCCCACAGGCCCCAAACAAAGAGGTCGCGCGCTGTTCACGCCGGCAGCGACCAGGTATGGTTGGCGCCAGCGTGAACCGGTCGGGTTCGGCAGGCCGCTCGGCCCATTCGGGCCGGAGAATCGCCGGTCGCCGTGAGAAACGGCGAGCGTCGATTCTCCGAGCGGCCTGTCGAAAAACGCGACACACCATTTTGGGGGGGGGTGGGAGAATTGCGGGGGGTGCCAGGGCGGTGCGTCGTGATTCGCCCGGCCCTCCCGCGATTTCCCCCCCCCCGACGTGGGGTGCGGAGAATCGCGCCCCTTATCTCCACAACCCTTGATTTCCAAGTAGATTAATAATCTGTCTATCTCAGCCTTGAACATGCTCAACATCCCAGCCTCTACAGCCCTCTGTTGTAAAGATTGCCACAGATTCACTCCCCTCGAAGAGAAGAAATTCCTCCTCATCCCTGTATGAAATGGGTGATCCCTTACACTGAGATTATGCATTCTGGTCCGAGGAAACAACCTCCAGCATCTACCCTATCAAGCCCCGTGAGAATCCTATATTTCTCAAAAACGTTACCTTTCATTCTTCTAATCTCCAATGAGAACAGGCCCAACTTACTCAACCTCTTCTCATAAGACGATCGCTCTATGGTGAACTTTCTCTGGCATGCCTCCAGTATATTTTTTCTTAGATAAGGGAATTAAAGCTGCTCACAGCATCCCAGGTGTGGACTAACTAGTGCCCCTTGTATTGTTTTAGCAAGACGTCCCTATTTGTATACCCAATTCCTTTGAAATAAAGGCCATTTGCTTTACCAATTACCTGGTGAACTTGCATGCGAGCTTTTTGCGATTTACACACGAGGACCCCCAAATCCCCAGCTTTCTGCAGTCTGTCCCCATCTAAATATAATCCAGCTCCTTTATTCTTCCTACCAAAGTTCATAACTTCACATTTTCTTACATTTTATTCCATCTGTCGCGTATTGGCCGCTTAACCTGTCAATATTCCTCAGTAGACTCTTTGTGACATCCTCAGCACTTGCCTTCCCACCTATTTCTGTTCAACGAGAAGGAATATTAATGGAGAGGAGGAGTTAATGGAAGAGTGGGGGTGGACCAGATGACTCATGTGGCAAAAAAAATCAGTCCTATTTTATGGATTGAATGGTCTGTTCCTGTTGCCCAGTTCTCATTTTCAGAGGTATGGCCTGACTGGTTGCAAATGATAGATTCATTTTTTTTGGTAAACAGAAGCTACATCTTTCCACAATAGCAATAACCATGAGTAATTACTGCAGGGAGCCTGCCTATTTTGAACCCTAAGTGTTGGAAACCGCCCCCAAATGTTTAATCCTGTTGAATATTTTCTCATTAAAGCAACCCAGCAGCTAACGTCCCTCCCGTTAAGATTTTGTCTGAATAATGACAGGCAACAAAGATATCAATAAGCAGGATCATTAATAACGATCAGCTCAAACTGGAGATTAATAGTCATTTTCTCATGAGTGTTCAATGTTTAATTTAATGTTCATCCACGTCTCTACAAGTCGCCCTTACACCGCTGATCTGTTCAGTTAGCCTCTGCGGTAGCTTTTGTGGTTGCTGCTAATACTGCGGAGAAGTCATATTGCACAGTCAGCAGTTTGACATTGCAAAAGTTATGCGGGTGAAGAGCATAAACAGCTCAGAACGTGATCACATTCCAGTTGCCCACCAATAGTAATGTAAAAGAGGACACTGTTCAAAGCCGCAGCCGATTACCACTTGAGACAACAACACATTTAACATAGTAAATTGTCCCAAGGTAATTAGGCCAATGGAAAAAAATACTTGTTAGCTCCCTGTTAAAAAACAATCACGAGAAATTCTTGCAGAGTTTTGGACGGAGAAGCATAGCCGAAAGATAATAGGCGAGATTCTCTGTCCTGCCGCACCCGTTTTCTGGTGTGGCTCACTCCTACCGGCAGTGGGATTCTCCGTCCCTGCAGGCGGCCAATGGGGTTTCCCATTGTGGGCACCCCCATGGCGTCGGGAAATCTGTGGGCGTGAGTGCGCTCCTGGCAAAACGGGGGGTCCCACCGACGGAGGATCCAGCCCAAGGATTTAGAATTCCTCCGTGAGTACATCTGTGCGGAGAGTTTTATGGTTCCCCTGCAGGGTGGGTTTTCAGCTGGGGACAGGGAGGGTGTAAAATTCTCCAGGTGGCCTTCCCGCCCCTGACCTGTCTGCGATTTTATGTTGGGCAGACATGGTTGAGTGTGGCATGCCCGCTCGCCCACACCCTGAATGAGGCCCTCAAGTGACCAATTATTGGAAGAACATGTTGACATGTTCAATAAATGGAATTTACAGCATGGTCATAAATATTTAGACATCTGTTGGGTAAGGCTACCTACGAAGAGCAGATTTTGTCCAACTTGATGGGCTGGATTAAGGCAGACAGGCAACCAATATCTGGTTTAATTTTCTTGTTGCAATGCTTGATGGGTTTTAATATACTCAGAGGGAGGAGACTGTCATTCCTGGATTGGGTCCATATTAAGGCATCTCTCAAGGCAATTAGAAAGAGCATGATCAAACAAAACTTGACACGAGGACACATGAAAATATTTGGACAAGTGACCAAAAAGGTATATTTTAAGGAGCGTTTTGAAATGAAATGAAATGAAAATCGCTTATTGTCACGAGTAGGCTTCAATGAAGTTACTGTGAAAAGCCCCTAGTCGCCACATTCCGGCGCCTGTCCGGGGAGGCTGGTACGGGAATCGAACCGTGCTGCTGGCCTGCTTGGTCTGCTTTAAAAGCCAGCGATTTAGCCGAGTGAGCTAAACCAGCCCCCAGTTTTAAAACCAGTTTTAAAGATTAACAGAGAGATGGATTGGTTTCTGGAGGGAATACCTGTGCTTAGTACTGTGGTGGCAGTAGGCATGGCTGCCAATGGCAAAGAGATTAAAACCATGGATGTGCAAGGGGCCTTTATTTGAACCAAATTCAGGAATAACAGTTTCCTCCCTCTGACTGTAGCGAAACCCATCAAGCAACTGGAATAAGAAGGTTAAACTAGATTCTGGATGTCTGTCTGCCTAAATCCAGTCCATGAAATACGCTCTTTGTCAGCAGCCTTACCCACCAGATGTCCAAGTGTTTACGCCCATGCTATAAATGATATTTGTTTAACATGACAACATCTACGTCCAATAATTGGCCACTTCAGGACCTCAATCAAGGTGAGGATGAGCATATCACCCTTGGCATCACCTGCCCCACATAAAATTGCAGACAGGTCAGAGGCAGGAAGGCTACCCCAAAAATCCCGCAAACCCACCAGAGGGGGAACAATCAAATTCTGCGCACAGAATTGCTCATTAGCCCATGCAGCAACCCCAGCCCCCTTACCTTTCAACTATGCTCTCCTGTTAAACTTCAGCAGGAATTTCTCCTGACTTTTTCTTTTAACAGGGAGCTCACGAGTGGTTTTTTTTTTCTTTTACCTAATTTCACTGGGTCCATTGATTACATCGGAGCTGCACCACACACAGAAAAATAATCCGCCGATGCTTCTAATCATCACCGTAACACCGCTTCACACATCTTCTATCAATAATAATTGCTGGTGAAAAAAAAGAAGTCCTTTGAGATAAGCCCAACACATTTCATGTAAAATCGTTATTCATTTAAATACTCCGCGCTATGAAAGAGAAAAGCTGATCAATTTCCAGACCTGACCTGTCAGGCCACCCCCTTCCCCATCTCCCGCTTGCTTGCCCTATTGCTGGTTTGTTTTCAGATAACAGAATTGTTAACCCTTGGCTTAATAATTTACACTAATTGGTCACAGACCTTTATCACTGGGGATAGGGTGACAAAGGCCATGCACAGATTACCCAACTACTGCAAGAAGCGACCACATGTGGAGACTAGGGGCTTTTCACAGTAACTTCATTTGAAGCCTACTTGTGACAATAAGCCATTTTCATTTCATTTCATTCACCAGAGATGTAGCTGAAAATGAACCTGGTGTGAAAGGCTGGATGATGCACAGAGATGGGTAACCTAGGTTAATTGTGCTGCCTCTTAGAATAAGGCAAAGCACCTTCAAAAGTATTCCAAACAACATGAATGCTGCTTTCAATTTTTTTCTGTGTGACTATGTTGGTAGCCAACCCCCTCACCCCCAAAGCAGGATTCAGCAGATGCACTCGGCAGACATTAATCCAGACCATCAGCTCGGGAGCTATGGCTGCTGGGCCCACTTAATCACGGGAGAGGCCCTGCATCAGTCTACCAGCGGCAGCAAACGCTCCCCTGATTACGAGGGATGGTGGAAGGGGCTGACATGGGATTCATGGCCACTAGTGGCGGGTTGTCAATTCGGCTCACTCATGAACCAATTGATACCCATTGTTGCTGAGCCTACGACAATTCAGTGGTGTCTCAGTGGGATTAATGGAGCATAGCACGCCATTCCTACGCCTCCTGAAAGCCACCCATAACACCCTGTTGGGCACTTTGTGACACTGCTGCCGAATATGGGAGCTGCGAAGCTGTGGATACTACCATGAAGCTATATAACCACCTCTTTGGGCAATTGGACTGAATTGAATATATACATAACACAAGGCTTTTTACCTTGCTCCACACTGACTATCAAGAATCAAATGAATACACAGTAATAACAAGGCTACACAACCTGCTTAATGGAAAGCAGCAATTATTACTGTGTTCCCCCAGGTTCGTTCCCGGCTCTGGGTTACAGTCCGGGTGGAGTTTGCACATTCTCCCCGTGTTTGTGTGGGTTTCGCCCCCACAACCCAAAGATGTGCAGGTTCGGTGGATTGGCCATGCTTAGTGTCTTGGGATGTGCAGATTAAGTCATGGGGTTACGTGGATAGGGCGGGGGGGAGTGGGTAAGGGTACATTTGAATGTTCCGTGCAGACCTTATTCTGCACTGTAGGGTTTCTATGATTCTATGAATTAGCTGGAATCAAACTTTTAAACATTCATTTTTAAGAAAATCAACTAATTCAATGAATCGAGTAACAGGTACTGAAAACACTGCGAGACTTGCTCAAGTATCAAGAGATATTGTCAGGAAATAAATAGATTTATGTAAGTAATATTTGTATGTCTGGGAATAAGATTTGGCTTTAAGTTTAAGCTTAATTTATATTTGTGTAATTATGTGTTAAGGAAACTGGAGTTTTAGCTTCACTTTAAAAGGTTCCTGCATTTTACTGAGGTTATACGATGTTTAAAGTTGGAAAACTATGTTGTTGCCTAGCAATCAGGAGCACACAGAGAGAGTAAAAGTAGTTTGTTCAGTTGAACAGAAGGTGGCCCAGCTGGAAGCAGTTTACCCACAGAAACTGCTGGAGTGGGCATGAAGGGCGATTGCAGAGAAGAGGTGCCAAACTAAACAGAAACCTCCCAAAACCAGGGAGAGGGACAGAAGGAAGTCTCAAGAGTATCTTCTATTCAAAGGAAAAGAGCGAGAATCTGGAAAAGGTCCTGTTAAGTGAAGTTAAGAGTTAGGAGCAGAGGTTCCAAGCGAAAAGACAGGGCTGCAAAGTGCAGCCCCGAAATAATGTGGGCTTGTGAAAAGCCGGAGGTCCAAGGAGACCCAAAGGTTTGTGACTCCTTCTTGCAGGCCTGTGAAGCAGTGGTGTTCTGTTGGCATAGCTGGGTATCTGAAAGATTGCACGGAAGGTGAGGCATTCCAGAGGAAATAAACATCAGAAGGAGAGGTTGAAACTCTAGAGGTGGTTCCTTGGTGTAGACATCCAAGAGAAAGCATAACTTGGGAGAAGATTCCAAGACACGTTCTTCGAGAGCAGGGATCGGAAACCCTCGTGTGAAAGACAGAGTTCTCGTGCGACCAGTTGGCTCACAGTGTCACAAGCGTCCAAAGAAGTTGTTTTGGTTAACATTTGGTACTTGATTTCAGAGACAGAATTTCATGCTACACATGCAACCATGGCGGGAAGAACCAGAAGAGGCTGTTTTTGCCCGCTTCAGATCAATTCAAATCATGACATTACATTGACTGTCCACTTAAGTGGCAGCCAGTGTGATTTGTTTCCAGATCGGGTCAGCGGGATGAGCAGGGGCATCTGTGTGGCAGGCGCCGGGTCTAATGACGGCCTAGCACAAAGTTTAAAGGCGACGCCCAGAGGCCACTAAAGATAACGGAGGCGCCAGAGGAGCTAATGGTGGCAGCAGGAAGACATACCGGGTGGGAGGGAAGCTCAGGAAGATAGCAGTCTGCAAACCCTGGAGGAGGAGGTGACAGTCAGGAGAGATATCCTCATGCCAGGGAATGGAGGGAGGAGGCCGCCCCACCTCACCAAGAAAGCCTGGGAAGAGGTGGAGGCTGAAGTTCGCTGATGAGGAATTGTCTGGCAGATCTGATCCCGTGCTGGAAATGGTTCAATGATCTTCTGAGCTCAGCAAGGGCAAGTCCTGAGTGATGTCATGTGAGTGTCCCTTTAAGAAAGGTTTTTGTCTTATCACATGGCTTCAGTGATGTCATTGTGTGGGTGGGGCTGGGCTGTTGCTCTGTGAGTTTTTACTTTCGCTTTGAGTTTGGACTGGTTTTGAACTGCACAGGTTGAAAAAAGTGTCTCTCGATCTTCATTTAAAAAGCTGTTTCCAGACTACTTTTTAACTGAAAAGAAATAATTGCTTTCTGAAAGGAATTCAAACCTGCTGTTTGAAAAGGGTAACAGAGATTCAATAACAAGTCTTATACCAGTAAGTGTGCTGGGCCACACCTTTGAAAAGGGGTTTCTGGTTTTACTTGGATTTTGTTATTGAATTGGAACAGTTAAGGGGGAATTCATTATACAGATTACATAGATACATAGATTAGTGTAGCTGCCTGGTATCTCTATGTTTGTAGTTGAGAAAAATTCTTACTGTGTGTGTTTATACAAATGTTAACTAAATTTGTAGACTAAAGCTTGTTTTTTGATTAAAAGCACCTAGAAGTCTGTTGAATAATGAAATGAAATGAAATGAAAATTGTTTATTGTCACAAGTAGGCTTCAAACAAAGTTACTGTGAAAAGCCCCTAGTCACCACATTCCAGCGCCTGTTCGGGGAGGCTGGTACGGGAATTGAACCGTGTTGCTGGTCTGCCTTGGTCTGCTTTGAAAGCCAGCGATTTAGCCCTGTGCTAAACCCCTGAAAGGCAGGCTCTTGAGCTCATCGTAACCAAAATCAATAAACAATTATAGGTCAGGTGAACACCATAATATACTTTGGAGTTTTCTAAACCCTGGCCCATAACAGTGGGCATTGCCCAGTGTGAGGGACTGAGGAAGGCTGCCTGTTCATTGTTGCAATCAAGTAGCTGGGTGTCAAAAAGTCTCTGGCGCACACCTGTCCATGCGTCTCAAGGCTGGAGAGAAGATCCAAACCCCTGGGTCCATCAAAGGGGCAGGTGGCCAAAGGAGTGGGAATATTCTCAAGCCTATAGAGGGTGATCTGAGTTGAGGATCTGATCCCTTGCTGTATGGAATGTCGCTGAAGTTGGAGGGTTGAGTACTCAATGGAGCTTTGCATTTACCTGCAGGAGAAACAGAGACATAACAATAAGGAGAGATCCGCCACTGTGGCGGGCTGCCTAACCTGGCGCTCCTCACCAGTCAGGTGCTGGGAGCCCTGGAGTTCAAGTGCGAACGAGGAAGAGGTTATCAGGTCCAGAGAGGATGGGTGTCTCTGAGGAAGGGAAGAACCCAATGGGCTGAAGTGTGACAGGCTGAGAGTGAAAATAATGTACGGGTGTCCCATCCCTCATAAGGATGTCAGTGATGTGATGCCCCAATCGCTGAGCCCAATCAGCACAGAGTACCAGCACAGACACTGGCATAATGGGGGGAAATAGCACGTTGGTTCAGTTGATGGTGCGCAGTGGTGAGGACGCATCTCGCTCATTTGTGTGGAGGCAAGGAGTGCCTACGGTGTCACCAGTTGGAGGACTGCTGGGTACAAGGACCATGCTGAGCCCAAGGTGGATGATGAGCCTCTGGGGTCGTCAATCAGGTGACAACTGTTGGATGCCAGTGGGATGTGGTGGGAGATCCGGCGGAGATTCCTGTGGGTCTGTGTGCCACGGTCTCCGTCATGGAAGAGTCCCAGTGGAGCATGAGCACTGTGGTGACCCTGAGCTCAGAGTGCATAGCCTCATCCATTGAGAGAGTTGTGACTGTCATGGAGAGGCAGCTCCAGGAACCCACTGAGGGGTTCATGGGGCTGTATTCGGACCTGCAAACCCTCACACTGCCAGTGTGGGAGACGGATGGGGGCACCCAGTCTCTCCAATGGGTGCCCATCCTTCATTGGTTAGCAGGGTGGTGAGGGCAAACCTCACACTGACAGACAATGACAGACAAGCTGGCTGTTGTGTGTCACGGTGCCCCAGACTAGGGCAGCAGCTCCTTGGCCTCTCGGCCAGTCACTGTGCCATCTTCCAAGTCCATGATGACTGAGGAGTGCCAGGCCATGAAGCTGAGCGCACTCTCCCAGGCGCTGGCCAAGGGATGACCCCCAAGATCATCTGCGCCAGCAGGGTATCACAGTCAGCAACCCACCTCTAATGCCGCTGTCAGCGAGGGGGATGGCACCTAGATATAGCACCCGCAAACTTAAGCTTAAGACACAGTGAACAAAGCCATGAGTTTGCTCTTACTTGCCCCCCCTCAGAGAGCAAAACCATGTTGAGCACAGCGAACAATAACACTGAGCGACACTTGCTCAGATGGATACTAAAGGGCACCGCCGGATTGGTGCAGGCATCGGACTTATCTTCACCAGGACAATGGTCCTCTCCACCACCGCCTTTGTGGATACATGGCAATGATTCTATCTCTCCTCTGCCTCTGACCACAGGTGCCTGAGAGGTGTCATAAGCCATGTTTTCAAAGGATAACCTTGTCACCAATCAACCAACCATCGAGATGGGCTGGAGCCTTGACGCTTGTGAATGACATAGAATGTAGGCATTGTGGGAGCTCCCACGGTACCTTGTACAGATCTATAGAATCTGGGTCTTGTGGTCACAAACTATCTGAATGTTCATGGAGTCTAACACCTTCCTGTTGACAAAAGTGTCAATGGTTGGACCCATGGATACAATCAATGGCACCCTGGATCCGGGGGAACCTGCATCTGCCGCAAAGTCTCTGCCCGCTCAGCCAGGCTGACTGGCTCTCTGTCCTGAGATGAATGAATGTTCTCACCCGCCTGAACAGTGCGTCAGTCACCAGCTTCGTACAGCTGACTTTGAGACTCCGCAAAGATCACCCATTGACCCCTGGAATGATCCAGAGGCATAACGTTTTAGTGCCACATTGCCTTTGAGAGCCACTGGCATTGGGTGTCCACCCACACAATTAGAGGCTACCTCTGGCAGGTGGTCATGACAACGTCTCTTGAAAATAATAGCCTCCTGTGGCACTAAACCGCGGTCATGTTCAAGTAGTTGGTTCACTGCCTGTACACCCTGGCTGCTGGGTGGTGGTGTCTTCCTCCTTGCCCTCCCTGCTGGCCGTGAGTACCCTGTGCCCACTCCTCTGTCCAGCTGATGCCTGAGACCCCCTGGCCTGCTCTCTCTTTCTCCTCATGGGATGTGCTCCCTGCTGAGTACACTGTACCCATCTGTAGGGATGCAAATGGGACTGACTTGTGTATGGAGGGTAAGGGAGGATCCCAAATCTCTGATGTGAGATGTCAGCAATATCTTGAAAACTCCAGGCTACGCCAACCCCCCCCCCCCCCAACAGAATGCAGTGTTAATGCTGAAGATGCTCACAGCTAACCACTTACCTTGCTTCCAAAACCCCCTAACTCCTCAATCCTCCTTTGCTACAGCCTCCTTTTGTCCCGCCCTTGTATGAAAAAGATGCTAAAATGGATTGGCCTCTTGTCCATGTTGCCCATGAGACAACCTAAAAATTGCATGGACAGTGTAATACTGTGGCTGATTGGAGAGATAATGCACTCAAGGGGCTCCATGATTGCCGATGTACATGGTGACATTGGGATGCACACCCAATATCATCGCACACTATTTCACGTGCTTCTGGGTTGGGGGTACATGTGCCCACCTGGGACGCATAAAATTCTGCCGAAGTGTGGGGTGTCTGAGCCCATTGGTTTACACAGCCTGTGTCCTTACTGGGAACATCACAACATCAGATAGCTTTTGAAAATGTATTGTCCTGACATACCTGTCCATATCTGTAAAAGTATAGCTGGGGTGAAGGAGAATTGTAAAATAGTTCATCTTTTCTTGCTTAACAAATGTTTTATTCTTTTGTCAAAAGTTCATCAGCAGACTCCTGTGACTCTGTTCAGTTGCCACCCTCCACGTTACTAAACAAAAAAATAAAAGTTAGGATACAACAAACTCAATTCCACCCTGGGGTTTGACTTGTGCGGTAGTAAAAATATTTGTCATCTGATACGTGTTATTTATTAAAACAATTAAAACCGATTGCATTTCTACCATTTCCTATTTCTGATGAGGGATCGCCAACCTGAAATATTAACTCTCTCTTCACAGGTCGGATCTTTATTGTCTATAATTGAATACTGCTTATGGATTATTATTCTCCCGTTATTAGAACATAGAACAGTACAGCACAGAACAGGCCCTTCAGCCCTCGATGTTGTGCCAAACAATGATCACCCTACTCAACCCCACACCCATAACCCAACAACCCCCCCCTAACCTTACTTTTAAGGACACTACAGGCAATTTAGCATGGCCAATCCACCTAACCAGCACATCTTTGGACTGTGGGAGGAAACTGGAACACCCGGAGGAAACCCATGCACACACGGGGAGGACGTGCAGACTCCGCACAGACAGTGACCAAGCCGGGAACCGAACCTGGAACCCTGGAGCTGTGAAGCATTTATGCTAACCACCATGCTACCGTGCGGCCCAGAGAAACAGAGAATTCCTTCCTTGCATGATGGTGAACCTGACCCGAGTATACATTTTGCTAATCACTGTTCTGGCGGACTTGAGCAGACTCTCCTGCAATCCACATTTTAAAGCATGGAGGTTGGCCATTTCACATCGAATCATCAAAGCTCGCAGAAAGAAAGAGTTTTTGTGTTTTCGGTCAACTTAGATTCAGGTTCTGGATGTTTAGCATGAATCTGCCACATTGGTCAATTCGGACATATATTTTTTGCATTGTGTCGGTGGATCCGGTGATATTTTATTGGTATGGTGTCGATGCTTGGGGTGAGTTAATGGTCCTACGACAGCTCAGAAACAATAGGCTCTGAAATTTCTGCAGGATGAGAAATGAGGGGCTGGTTTAGCTCACTGAGCTAAATCGTTGGCTTTTAAAGCAGACCAAGCAGGCCAGCAGCACGGTTCGATTCCCGTACCAGCCTCCCCGGACAGGCGCCGGAATGTGGCGACTAGGGGCTTTTCACAGTAACTTCATTGAAGCCTACTCGTGACAAAAAGCAATTTTCATTTCATTTCATTTCATTTCATTTCAAATCAGGTAAAGTGATTCTTGGAGTTTAGAATTTGTCTTTATTAAAACAATCCAAAAAGTAACAAATAATCAACAATGATGTTGATTTGTGCTGTTTAATTGCCTCCTCTTCTGCATCAGGACATGGTAAATTGGGTAGCTTACAAGAAACTACATTGGCACCATTGTCGCTTTATGGATGAGGAGAGCGTTGGGCCATCAATTTCAGAAACAAATCAGTACTGGCTTCAGAAATCAGCCAATGTCAATTTCATTAAGGTGCATCAATGACCTTACTACCATAATTAGTATAATCAGTACCTCTCAATCTCTATTAATCGACTCGAGAAACACAGGCACACTTGACTCTTTAGACACTGTTGTTGTAGTAACATTCCTCTTTAGATCAAAAGACAAAGAGATCTCAGTATCTCAGGTAATTTCCAGAATAATGTGAATCTGTGCTTTTACCTGTTTCTCTATTGACGTTCCTGAATCACAGTTCAGTCTGGAAATTGCACTAAACTATACCCCATTGTTAATCAGAATTCCAAAGTGCCGCTTCATTGCAGGAGGGCTGGGGGTGGGGGGAGTTGAATGAGCATTTGCCCACGGGTTTCTGAGCAAAGCTATGGTAGTTTCCCACAGTTAGGAGGAAAGAGAATGAAAACACAAATCACTGTGTGTCGGTTCCAGGCACTTTCAAACAGCCAATTAAAACATATGATGTGGCAATGCCGGAGTTGGACTGGGTGAGCACAGTATGAAGTCTTACAACACCAGGTTAAAGGCCAACAGCTTTGTTTCGAATCACTAGCTTTTGGAGTACTGCTCCTTCCTCAGGTGAATGAAGAGGTATTTTCCAGAAACATATATATAGACAAAGTCAAAGATGCAATACGATACTTTGAATGCAAGTCTTTGCAGGTAATTAAGTCTGCAGGCCCAGGCAGAGCAACTGGAGAGGAGGATAATCACAGATTAAAGAGGTGTGAATTGTCTCAAACCAGGACAGTTGATAGGATTTCGCAAGCCCAGGCCAGATGGTGGGGGGTGAATGTAATGCGACATGAATCCAAGTTCCCGGTTGAGGCCGTATTCATGTGTGCGGAACTTGGCAATACGTTTCTGCTCGGCGATTCTGTGTTGTCGCGTATCCTGAAGGCCACTTTGGAGAACACTTACCCGAAAATCAGAGGCTGAATGCCCTTAACTACTGAAGTGTTCCCCGACTGGAAGGGAACATTCTTGCCTGGCGATTGTCACGTGATATCCTTTAATCCGTAGTCGCAGTGTCTTTATGGTCTCGCCAATGCACCACACTTCAGGACATCCTTTCCTGCAGCGTATGAGGTAGACAACGTTGGCCGAGTCGCACAAGTATGTACCACGTACCTGGTGGGTGGTGTTCTCACGTGTAATGGTGGTACCCATGTCGATGATCTGGCACGTCTTGCAGAGATTTCCATGGCAGGGTTGTGTGGTGTCGTAGTGGCTGTTCTGAAGACTGGGTAGTTTGCTGCAAACAATGGTTTGTTTGAGGTTGCGCGGTTGTTTGAAGGCAAGTAGTGGGGGTGTGGGGATGACCTTGGCAAGATGTCTATCTTCACCACTGACGTGTTGATGGCTGCAAAGAAGATGTCGTAGTTTCTCCGTTCTGGGGAAGTACTGGATGACGAAGGGTACTCTCTCGGTTGTGTCCCATATTTGTATTCTGAGAAGGTCGGTGCGGTTTTTTGCTGTGGCGCGTTGGAACTGTCGATTGATGAGTCGAGCGCCAAATCCCATTCATACGAGGGCATCTTTCAGCGTCTGTAGATGTCTGTTATGCTCCTCCTCGTCTGAGCAGATCCTGTGTGTACAGAGGGCTTGCCCATAGGGGATGTCTTCTTTAACGTGTTCAGGGTGGAAGCTGTAGAAGTGGAGCATTGTGAGGTTATCCGTGGGCTTGCGGTAAAGCGAAGTGTTGAGGTGACCGTCCTTGACGGAGATGAGTGTGTCCAAGAATGCAACCAATTCTGGAGAGTAGTCCATGGTGAGTCTGATGGTGGGATGGAACTTATTGATGTCATCGTGTAGTCGTTTTAGTAATTCTTCACCGTAGGTCCAAAGGAAAAAAATGTAATTGATGTATCTGGTGTATAACTTTGGTTGAAGGTCCTGTGCGGTGAGGAGGTCTTGTTCAAACTTGTGCATGAAGATGTTGGCATATTGAGGTGCGAATTTGGTCCCCATGGCTGTTCCGTGTGTCTGGATGAAGAACTTGTTGTCAAAGGTGAAGACGTTGTGATCCAGAATGAAGCGGATGAGTTGCAGAATTGCGTCTGGAGATTGGCAGTTGTTGGTGTTGAGTACTGAGGCTGTTGCAGCAATGCCGTCATCATGGGGGATGCTGGTGTAGAGTGCCGAGGCGTCCATTGTAACGAGGAATGTTTCTGGTTCAACTGGTCCATGGGTGCTGAGTTTCTGTAAGAAGACTTTTGTATCACGACAGAAGCTGTGCGTTCCTTCTATGATGGGTTTCAAGATGCCAGAGAGGTTCACATACAGGGTCCAATTGCCTGATACAATGGACAGCATGGTGTGTTGGCCTTGTATATTTTCAGGAGGCAATAGAAATCTCCAATGCGGGGAGTACATGGGGTGAGAGCACGCAGGGTGCTCTGAAGGTCTGGATCCATGGTCTTGATCAGTCTGTTGAGTTGGCGGGTGTGTTTCTTGGTCAGATCTGTGGGTAATTGGCTGCACTGTTCCTGGTTGTTGAGTTGTCAGTACACTTCTTAGCAGTACTCCGTTCTGTTCAGTATGACGGTGGCCCCTCCTTTGTCTGCTGGTTTGATGACGATGTTGCGGTTGGTCTTGAGAGCGCGGATGGCGTTGTGTTGTGCTTGGGTGATGTTCGGGGCTGTCTTGTGAATGCGACTCATGAATCTGGCATTGACGCAACTCCTGACGGCTTGAGCATACATATTGAGTCTAGGGCAGCGGCTTTTTGGAGGGGTCCAATTCGACTCTTTCCTCTTCAGTTGCCGCACTGCACATCTCTCTCTCTCTGCTGTTCTGGTTCATTGGTTGCCTCATTAGGTTCGCTGTCAGCCTCTTGTGGTCTGTGGAAGAACTCCCGGAGCCTCATTCGCCTGATGTATTCCTCCGTGTCTGCCGCAAGACTGATGGGGTCCATTTTGGTGGTGGTGGTGCAGAAATTGAGCCCTCTGGTGAGGACTCAATTACGTCTGGTTAAGGGTGTAGTCCGGCAAGTTGACAATAGATTTCCCTGTATTGTTTTCTGCTGTGATACCGGGGGTGGCTTGGTTGCTGCTGGTGGTGATGCTGAGTTTCTCAAGCTTCCTGTTCTTGGTGTTGTAGCCACCTGGGGTGGCCACTGCCCAACACAAAATGGAAGATTGCAAGGAATGCAGGGAAATTGGACATGTTGTAAAGCAAGCAGCTTGCAAAGCGCTTGTATATTCAGACTACTGCAGAAACCAGTTTTGACTGCTGCAGAAACCAGACAGCACTATGAAAAGAAAACAGTTAACATATTAATGAGGCGATACCGGGCGATCCCCAGGTACAATAGAAACAAGTTAACACTAATCGATACATTCAATGGAAGACCAGACCTTTCGGCGCCAAAGAAGCCCAAAACAACAAGTTCCAAGAACCGCCCCAGTGATCGAGATACTGTCCCTTTATTGGGGAATTCAAATCAATCGATTGGGAAGAGACCCAATCGATTGCGAGAGTATAGAGGGTCCGCCCAGGTGGGCGCGAGACCCTGAGAGGAGTATAAAACAGAGACCCCGACCCCAGCTCGCTCTCTCTGTCAGCCTCTCCTTGACCAGCCAGCCCTCCCAGCAGAACACCGTTGCAGCAGAAGAACCTTGTGGAGGAGAGGTCTGGACAGCAGCCGCCAACAAGTAAGTCACAATGCACGCTACGGGAATAAACACTCCTGACCCCTTTAGACCATAACTACTAGAAGCCTGCGGACCCAGGACAAAGCTAGAAGCCATTGTTCCCTGATCCGGCAGTCCCCTTATCCAGATAAGTATTTGGCCTATTAGTGGTAGGATTAGCCTAGTCTTATAGTTTTATATGCATGATTAGTAGATTACTGTAATATAATAAACGTGTCTTGTTTGAACTTACTAATTGGTGTATGGATTTATTGCTTTGAACTTGACCTTGAAACTTGTGGCAGTATCTTAACGATACCTGGCGACTCCAAAGCTAAGTAACGAAACAGAGCCAAATTGAGTGTTAAGCACACTCACCCAGAACGAGCAACAGTGTGCATATAGGTGGTGTAGCATTATTGTCTCATCTGTTTGGCGGTGTTCCGCAGCTGGTCTGCTGCGTCCTGAGCGCAAGTTGAGAATATGGATTCTAGCTTGGTTTCCAGGTTGCGGCATCTGCTGTAGAGCTGGTGTACGAGGTGGTTGAGGAGTGTGAGAGAGGTGCGACGGCAGATTCTCTCAGCTTGGTCTGTGTTGTAGGTCAACTTGAGTGGGTTTGTGATCTGTAGCCCTTTCGGGATCGTGTCTGCTTTCTTGCACCTTTGCAGAAACTTAATGTCAGTGTCTACATGCACGATCTTCTTGGAGATGCTCTCCAAGAATTAAATACGGTTTTGGGCAGCAATAAGGATAGCAATTGAATCTTGGAAGCAGGGACACACCTGCTGGTTGAAGAACTAACGGTTATCCTGTGTTCCCTCCGTTCAGCTAGGCCCAATGGAATTAACTGCCGGTCAGGCATTTGAGTGGACAGCATTGGGCCTTCCCTGTGACCCAGGACCCGGGGTCGGAAATCCCACCCATCAAGTGTTTCCGACCAATCAGAGGGCAGCAGCACTCCATTGGCCGCAGCACCATTGGCAGCAATGGCTTCTGTCCGCAAAGAACCCAGAGAGATGGCCAGGGCCGCTGAGGGAGCCAGGCCGCAGGTGAGTGAGGGTTGGATGGGTGTCATGGGGTGGAGACCACCAACTAATAGGGGGAAAGGAGGTCAAAAGAAAGGGCAAGGGTGGCTTTTAGTGTGCCCCTTCACCTCTTCCAGATATCATGTTCCTTGATTAAGCAATAAATGACTTTCAGTGAGGGACTCCCTGGGAGGAGGCAAGCAACTCTGAAATAAATATTCTCACCTTTCTGTCCTCGGCCTACTGCACTACAATGAAGTACAACGTAAGCTGGGGGAACGCACCACATTTTAACCTTTACACACCTCACAGCCTTCAGGACTCAACATTGAGTTCAGGAATTTCAGACAAAATACTTGGTGTCCGTCTTGTTTCCTTTCCTTTTCATATTCCGTTTTTTCCATTATGAGTTGCTTGCAGTCAGCAGCACAGCTGCTCTGGGCACATTTTTTATATCTTTGTTTCTTGTCTCGCCCCATCACCATTCTCTTTGACCCCAGAAGACTAAGGCTGGAATTTTCCCACCCAAGTTGGGAGCGCAGAGTCAGGAAAATTCCCAGCTCCGCAAACTCAACTCAGGAGGAAGTGCCCCACTTCTTCAGTACCTCACAGGAGTCAGGCCCACCAAACCCAGAAAGAGTTTGCAGGTAGCCACAAGGGCTGCCGGCGGCCCAACTGGGCTGCCTAAAAGGTCCATCTGGTGCTCTGGAACTCCGTCCCAGTTACATTAAAAACAACAAAACCAAAACTACTCTCTTGCCCTTGCACCCCCCTTATACCTCAGCCATCTTCACGGCTCCTCTTCCCCCAATGCCACCCTATGCCTGCCCACTCATCCCCACGGGCTGATATGGAAAAGTGCAATCCACCCTTGTTCCCTCAACGCGATGGTTGGTATTGGGTGCGGGAACGAAACATTCAAAATTAGGGTGACTAACTTTGCGCAAATGAAATAAAGGACACTTTGCTCTGATGGGATGCTGGCACGATCGGCTAGGGGAGGGTGAGGGGCTAGGTTCTGGCTATACTATGGAAGCTGGGGCTGGGGGGTAGAGCCCATGGAAATGGGATGGGGAGAATCACTCAACTGTCCAGAACATCAACCTGCCATGGCCGGTGCATGCACAGGCACTTTCAGAGATGGAAGAAATCCGGGACAAATTGCAGGTCTGACTCGGGCAATGAGCTGAAGAGCTGAATTACGGGACAGTCCCAGAAAATCTGACAGTGTTGGTCACCTTGTCTGAAATTGGGTCTCCGTCACCATCTTGGCTAAGGTGCGTCCAGGCGGAAATTCGGGTCCAAGTCTTTGGTCACTCGATCACTCTTTTCTCTCACCCTATCACAGACCTTCCTTTTGTCCTTCTCCCAACGACCCCTGGCTCAAAACCTATCACATATCTAACTTTTCCCGGTTCTGTTGAAAGGTCACACACCTGAAACATCTGTTTCTCTTCACAGGTGCTGCCATAACGTACTGAGTATTTCCAGCATTTTCTGCTTTTATTTTGATGTAAGGATCTATGTAATCAAGTATTGTTATTTATTATTTTTTTCTTTTTGACACTTCTGCAGTAATAAACTTCCAATTCACCCTCTAAACGTGACAGCAGGTTAACGACTGTCTTAGTCTCACTCCAGGCTATTTATCTCTAATATGGCACCAGAGGCCCTTTGCTTGGGGTGACTTATTGTGGGTAATAATGAGTTGACTTTCGGTGACCTCCATTGAATCCGCAGGCAATGACCCCAAAGGTTATCCAATCAGTCCCCTCCCCCACCCCGCCCCATAACCTCCTCCCTCACCATGGCAAGTTTAAGGGCAAAGAAACCCCAAACTGAAAGCACAAAAGCAAATGGGGAGGCGCTTCTCAAATGCACGTTTACAGTGGGAGAAATGTTCGGTGCAATAGACAATATGCACATGACATACTCGAGCTCAAACCTGGTCTAAAATCAATAACTGCACACGAGCCACTCTCTTACCATTTCACTTCAGAAAATTCCTGCAATTATTCTAAAGTAGTGCTTCCTGCCACGGTTATCCCAGTTCAATTGCCTCATATAATCCCGTTGTAAACATTGTCCTCTGTTTACTTTAAGCAGTTGAAAATGTAATCATTGGCACATGGTGTAATATGGAGTGTGTGTCCACAAAGCACGACCTTAGTGGAATGGAATAATGTAACGCTGTGAAATAATTTCAAAGGCATCAGTTCTTATTTAAGATTGCAGGAGCCCTTGGCTGCACAATTTATAGATGTGTTGTAAATCAATAAAAAAAATTAAGTTACCCCGAGTACGAATTTCCGTAACAAGTTAAATTTTAATTTAGCCATTTATTTACTAATGGACCCGATTCAAATTTACTCTGGCTTGACACTAATTAATTTATCGTAAGAAAATGAGACAAACCTTCACTGAATCTCCACTATGCTATTTCACTGCAATTTCATCTCATTTTGTTCCTGAGTAAATTTGAGTTCATTCGAGTTCGACAGTATTGTCAATCCGTAATAAGGTCATATATTTAAGGCAGAATAAAAAATTCAATCTAAAGCCGTGTGAAATTGAATCGAAAGGATGAATTTTCTCGTCACAGAAAAGAAGAACGGGCACTAATTGTAGTGGGACAGTTAAGATAGATCCTTTAAGGAGCAAGCCCAGGAACAATGGGCCAAATGGCCTCCTTCTGTGCTGTAGGACTCTATGAAATAAACCTCTCCTATTCACCTTTTAGAAAAGAATAATAATGAATGGAATGAGGAAAGGACATTAAAGTCCTTTTCTTCCATAGTCCATGTACGTTCTGACGGACCATGAACTCTACTTTTACCTCAGAAAGTTCGGTACGTATAAACTAAAAAAAGTGCAGAATGTTTACATCCCCACTATTCAGCTGTGTCCTGCAGTCCCTTCCTTGGGATCTACCATATCTCATTATGATTTCCACTATAGATAGAGTGGATGTTCAGCAACTTTTTATTCGGGTGGATGTAGCTGTTAGAAAGGGGCATAACTATAAGGTTCATGGTGGAAGACATAGGAGGGATGTCCGAGGTAGGTTCTTTACTCAGAGAGTGGTTGGTGCGTGGAGAACGCACTCCCAGCTATGGTAGTGGAGTCAGACACTTTCGGAACTTTCAAGCGGTTATTGGATAGGCATATGGAGTGCACTACAATGATTGGGAGTGGGATAGCTTGATCTTATTTTCAGACTAGTTCGGCACAACATTGTGGGCTGAAGGGCCTGTACTGTGCTGTACAGTTCTATGCTCTCTGTACCCACGCCATGCTACAATATCTAGCCAATTGGCCACCTGCTCCCAAATTTTGCCATTATTGTAATTGATTTAGAAGTTGTGCAAGGGTGGGGGGGGGGGGGGGGGCAGAAATTCCCTCTATCTTCTTTTGTGACTGAATTCAGGCCTCCCGTAGAAAGAATCTTCAATTCAACCATTGTTCTTTATTAACATACGCTGCTGTTTAATCTGTTTTTATCCTGTTATGGAACACAAACTGTATCATGTCATTTTTCAATCAGAAATTAAATCAAAGGCCCATCTTTCCTTGAAATGCTATTTGAAGAAGAGCAAGGACATTCTACAGGCGCCCCGACTAACGTTTATCTCCCGACCAACGTGACCAAAAACAGATTATCTGGTCACTTATTTGATTGCTATTCATGGAATCTTGTTCTGGGCTACTTGTCCACCGCAGTTTCCCACAAGACAACAATGACAAAAGTGTTGGATCAGTCAGGAAAAGCATTGTGAAAGACGTCAGCTTCACAGTCGCCTTTTCTCGCCTGACTTAACAACACTCTGTGAAATTTCAAAGTGCTGGTGAGAATCACACAGCCAGCTGGAGGGGAGGGGCCTAAACACACCAGCATGGCCAGGATTCTGAGATTGGGGAGATGATTTTAAAGAAAACCCCAATCTCAAATTTAATTTTAAGGGCCCCCCCCCTCCCCACTCCCCGCCACAGATCATGACCAACCACACAGATACCCGCTACGGACATTAGGAACCCTCCCACGAAGATCGGGATCTCCCCCAAGTATCGGGTCACCCCCACCTCCCCAACACAACGCCAATATTGGGCCACCACCCCCCACCTACCCACAGGCATCAGAGCTCTCCTTTCCCTTTCCCCAACACACATAATGGATGGAGGAGGGTAATCCCCTGCCCCGCCAGAACACCCTGCCAGTGCCCTCTTGGCACTGCCCCCTTGGGGACACTGCCAGGGGGCAATGCCAAACTTTGTCCCTGATCCCCGGAGACATACAGGTACCTCCGGCCCCCTGACGTGGTCATCACAACTGTTTTTTGCCTTTGAATACCAGTAGTGATTCGCGGCAGCATGACGTCATGCCATCGGGGGGGGGGGGGGGGGCTATGCCGTGGGCAGACGCTACGGTGTCAAGCTGAATAATCACATTTAAATTTATTTAAATATATGGAAATCAGGTCCACGCCCTTTCTGTGCGTGAATCTGATTATGTCAACAGTGGGAGACGGGAAAGATGTCAAACAGATCTCATAACGCAGATCCCGTTACTGGCCGCTTGCGAGATTTAGCGGCCACAACGGGACTTGCGCCTGTGGCTAACAGGGCCGGTAGATCGCGGCCGAACATTTTGAATATACTTCACTCTTTGTGAAGCATGATAGGTGGTCCTGAGAATGTGAAAGATATTCAAGGTAATTTTAACCCCCTGGATCAGTGGTGGAGGAGATGGATGGGGAGGATTGAAAATGTAAAATCAGAACCCTAATCCCTCACTTCACTTTCACCCCCCCCCCCGCCCCATTTCCATTTCCACCCCAGGCAGATTAGGGGTCAAACTGCTCTCAAGAGATGGGTAAATCAGAAAAATCTTTCTCCCCAATCTCTCCATTTTAACTTACTTTATTTTTAACAGCTGATGGATTCTGGGCCTTGGGGATCCTGGCAACGAAAGGAGGTTAAACAGACGATATAATATTTCTTGCAATGATGGATACATCAATTAAAATAGGTTTCTCGGCTATCAAGTAGACTGCTTAGGTGCCAACCTCAAGCAATCACCAGCTTCAGGACAATGTAGTAGTGTGCTTTGGTCATGGGGAGCCCTTTGATGAGAAAGACAATCACAGTAAATGGGCCTGAATTAGCTGAATAAATAATGCTACAGGAATGACAAGTCATTATGAACATGCAGATTGGCCAATAATTGTGGTTGCCTCAAGAATTGTGAATCACATATTGCTGCTCTACTTGCACCACCCCTCCATTAGCTTTGTGTAAATGGAATCCATCTGATCTTCATGAAGTTGCTGCGTTTTCACATCAATTGAAAATTAATTTCACCACATAGTTAAGCCTAGTAATTAATAGTGTAAGTACCTTTTAACAACGTAATAATCATTAATGTCTGCCACGCAAGGTCTCTAACCCAGATGTCAACAATTAAAAGTGCGATGTCTCATTCCTCAGGTAGTGAAGCACTGTTATTTATTAGCTGAGAATCTTAACCCGACAGCAATAACCTGCTGGTGGGAGAAGCATTCAGCCCGATGACGATACACTATGGGCGCAATTGAACGGCTCAGTGGCGCGACAGTGCCGTTAAATCTCACGGAAGGGCTCTTGCGAGATTTGCGATACTCGGAACGCCTCACAAGATCTTGCGAGACATCGCAATTTAGATCTCGCGCTAACTGGGTGTGATCCAGATTTAAATATTTAAGTGAGCAGTTCGGCTCACTTAAATATGTCGATGCCAGATTCTCCCAAGGCCGGGAACCAATGCCTGTCCTGGGGGAACCTCATCATGGCCCTATTTAGCACTGGTACGCACAAACATGGGCCAGGTCTAACTGCACCTGGGGGGGGGGGGGGGTCTCCTTATACAACGTAGTCAATGGGAATCAGGGGACGCCCCCTGCTGGTTGGAGTCATACCTGGCACAAAGGAAACTGGTTGTGGTGGTTGGAGGCCAACCATCTCAACTCCACTGCAGGAGTTTCTCAGGAGAGTGTCCTAGACCCCAAAATCTTCAGCTGCTTCAAGTACTTCCCACTTTCCACCATCATAAGGTCAGAAGTGGTGAAATTTGCTGTTGACTGCTCCATGTTCAGCAGCATTCCTGACTCCTCGGATAATGAAGCAGTCCATATCCACAAGCAGCAAGAACTGGACAATATCCAGGTTTGGGCTGACAAGTGGCAAGTAATATTCACAATAACCATCTCCAACAAGAGAGGATATAACCATAGCCTTTTGATATTCAGTGGTATTACCAACGCTGAAACCCCACTATCAACATCCAAGGGGTTACCATTAACCAGAATCCAAACTGGATTAGTCATATAAATACTGTGGCTGCAAGTGCAGGCTAGAGGCTAGGAATCCTGCGATGGGTAACTCCCCACCTGACTCCCCAAAGCTTCTCCGCCATCTATAAGGCACAAGTCAGGAGTGTAATGGAATACTCTCCACTTGCCTGGATGAATTCAGCTCCAACAACATTCAAGAAACTCAACACCATCCAGGACAAAGCATTCCCCTTTAGTTGACACCCCTTCCTCAAACATTCAATCCCTCCACCACCGATGAACAGTGGCAACAGAGTGTACCATCTACAAGATGCATTGTAGGAACTCACCAAGGTTCTATAGGCAGCACCTTCCAAACTCATGACCACTACCAACTAAAAGGACAAGAGTAGCAGACACATGGGAACACCGCCACCTGGAGGTTCCCCTCCAAGCCGCTCACCACCCTGACTTGGAAATATATCACTGTTCCTTCATTATCGCTGGACCAGAATCTTGGAACTCCCTCCCTAACAGCACAGTGGGTGTACCTATACCTCAGGGACTGCAGCGGTTCAAGAAGGCAGCTCACCACCTCCTTCTCAAGGACAATGAGGAATGGGCAATAGCCAGCGACTCCCACATCCTGTAAATGATTTTTTAAAAAAAAGATGGATCTGCCACAGTGCCCACATCTGAAATTCTTAAAAGGCACACCTTTCACAAGCTATGGAAATGCAGCAATTGCATTGAGATCTTCCAATTTTGACAGAAAGGATGAATCTGACTTCATACAATGAAAAGGTGAGCATGTAGAGTAGCCAATGTATTCCCCACTGGGACAAATATATAAAAATACTTTTAGAGTTTCAGATAGTCTTGGTGCTGTCAAGCAGAGGGATTCCAAGCAATTATTCAACATCTGATCAGTAGCAGTTCCTGACATAGATTCTACAGAAGCTTTACCCCATCAGAGCTGTTCAGAGTAATAACCACTAGTGAACATTTGATTCATATCAAAAAGTTCTGAACTGATAAATGCAATGAACAAACATGATCAGGAAGAAATATTTGCAATTTATTCAATCACTGATTACATAATGTGAAGCATAATAGTGGAAATTTACGAACTGATGTTTAAATAGGTAATCCGGCCATCTGATTTATTTTAGTTAATTCTACCTTGTAAATATTGTTCAATTCAATCTTTCATCAATTTGCCTGAAGTTATTAGTAATATGTGGACTTGCTGTAAAAATCTGCATACTGCATTAAGTGGTAAAACTGCAGTGATAGTGTTCACAGTCTAATTTTACCAATTGTGGCTTGAGCTCTTTCCCCTTTATCCTTAAAAACTTCCCCCTAAAGAATCATTGCAAGGTGATCAGGAGTGGGAGCCCTGAATTTTATTTCCTCTTTCCAACTATCAGGCACTGAGGTTAACTGTTGCAACCCGAGCAGAGATCAACCATATCATTTAATTAAAACAGTAAAAGGTATATACAAGGCCGACAGTACAAACACTAATTTTGTGTTGGAGAAACAGGGTACCCTCCCCTAAGTACCAACGTAAGGGGATGGGGGGATGGATACTCTGATTGTTAAAACAATTCACAACACAGTTGTACAAAAAACAAATGGTACAAGCACTAAACTTTGCGCTGGAGAGACCAGATACCCTCGCCTCTATACCAACAGAAGGGAAAGGAAGAAGTGTGGTGGGGAGAAAGGGGAAAGGAGGGTGTTGGGGAGGGCCCAATTGGACAGTGCCTGAACTATCCATGGAGGCAGAAAAACAAAAGAACCTTCAATTATGATGTGCCAGATTACGGGTGTCCCCCAGAGGGCGTGAGGAGCAATGGAATTTCAGGCACGAGTGAGCCCTGCACCCCACTGCAGAGAGCCTCATGTGCACCCTCCGCTCACGACACTGGACGGCTGACAGCCGTCGGAATCCTCCACCACACTCGAGTGCGGTGGGCGACACGGGCCTACCAACCAACCCGGAGCCTGCCTTGATCCCGCCACTGGGATCATCGACAGGCGGGATCTCCTCAGGCTCAAAATTGAATCCAAGAACTGTGGTCTTACTTCTGTGTTACACACAGCTGTTGCCAAGTGAGAGTTTCTGACCACGAGTTCCGGTATTAATCCTGTCCAGTCCTCTACCCTGCTGTAAAACGAGTCACTCCTCAATTGTAACTGGTGTTTCATCCCAGCACAGCAGAAGGAACGGCTCATGCACATCCTCATGACTCATCAGATGGTTGTGTTGTTTTAAGTTGCAACAGCATCAAAGAGGGGCATGGAATGGAAATGAGCAGAAATAAACAGGAGTGAAATTGGGTTCAGTGATGAAGACCAGAATGTAAAATATTCTGCATTCATTGACTGTTACCTTTTGCGAACAGCTTCAGATGGTCACTTAACCTCACCGGTATTAAGTCAGAACATTACACGTAGTTTCCTGCCCACCAATTAAGAAAACGTAAATAAAACCATCTCCATTAACTTCACAATAATATTTTAAAAGATAACAAATACACAAGAGTGATTGCAGGCTGTAATTTAGTCTCCAGTTCAAAGTACAGCGATGAACCCACCTTAAGTTTGGGTCTTGCGGTTTATGGTGTCACCTGAACCTCTTCATGAGCTCATTGCCATGTAATTGCTCATTATCCTCCATAAAATCAAAAGGGAAAATAATGTCTAATTCTTCCCTTAGGCTTAGTGTATGTAACAGGATAACCCTTGCTAGACTGTGTGGCAAACATTTAGTATGTATTTCAATGACCCTGGTTAGGCAGATCATTTGGCAGCCACATGATTTCGACTAATTCGTTTGATTGGATAATATATCATGATAGTAGAGAGTGTTTTCCCAATAATTAGTCCGGAATTTGATGCTTTTTCTATAGGTACTCAGTGTAGAGTGGCAAACAACATTTTGTTGGTGATAACTCTGGGTTTCCTGATTTCGAGCAGCCAACAGATATTGAGCAATTCTACGATTCTAAAGTTGTCAACTAATGTCAAGAATTAGGTTTGCAATGTGTGGTGAACACCACTAGTGGTATATTATATGTATTACAGCACCGCCCGTATATTAGAGGTACGTTGGTAAACCCCTGCAAGCTGGCTCCGCCCAGTAGGTGGCATATAAATGTGTGTGCTCTCCTGCGCTGCAGCCATTCTGGTTCCAGCTACAGGAGGCACAACATCTCGTTCAATAAAGTCTCGATTGTTCCACCATTCTTGTCTTGTGGTAATTTACGGTGCATCAATTTATTGAACAAGATTTTTTAAACGATGGATCTCCGCATCAAGCCTGACCACCTGCAGCTGAGCCCTCAAGCAGCCAACGCTACTTCCACCTTCGACCACTGGCTAGCCTGCTTCGAAGGCTACCTCAGAGCAGCCGCTAAAGAACCCTTGGACTCGCAGAAGCTACAAGTCCTGTATTCACGGGTGAGCCCTGACATTTTTCCCCTCATCCGGGACGCGCCCACCTACTCCGAAGTGATGGCGCTCCTGAAGGGACATTACGTTCAACCGGTTAATCAAGTATACGTCAGGCACCTCCTGGTCATGAGACAGCAACTCCCCAGGAAGTCCACCTCCGGGGTCTCGCTCCCCACATGGCTGGCAGTTCCTGGACCCGTCCTCCTCCGGAGGCATGTGCGGACCCATAAGTCGGACCCCTTCGTCAAAAAAGTCCACCTCTTACATGCAAACCCGTAGTACACCTACGTAGCACACCCTGATGTGCGCCAAGAAACAGTCTCCCTCCGGGACCTGGCACCCGCTGGATCCTCACCCACGACCCCCGACCTGACACCGTCCCCCCCCTTAACCCGGTTGCCTCATTCACCCCTGCAGTGACCAAGTCAGCCCCCATATCACCACCAGGACTGAGGTGATCGCGGAGGAGGGTCAAGGCCCCCGACAGACTTAATTTTTAATGTTTCCACTACCCCCGCCAGACTCTTTTTTTTAACTGGGGGTGAATGTGGTGAACACCACTAGTGGTATATTATATGTATTACGGCACTGCCCGTATATTAGAGGTACGTTGGTAAATCCCTGCCAGCTGGCTCCACCCAGCAGGTGGCATATAAATGTGTGTGCTCTCCTCTGCTGCAGCCATTCTGGTTCCAGCTACAGGAGGCACAACATCTCGTTCAATAAAGCTGCGATCGTTCCACCATTCTCGTCTTGTGGTAATTGACGGTGCATCACAATGTAAGGCTAGCAACTCACCAGTGACGTTACTGTACTGGCTAAAAAATTGATTTTTCCTATTTTGAAGAGCGGGTTGAATCCATGACCAAGAAAATTCATATTTTCTTGTAAGTCAGGTCAAGGTTTTGTTTCCACCGATCAGTATTGGCTCCAAACCTGTTCAATTTGTACACAAATGATCTATAAAAACTACCTCCCAAAAATTCATATGTGCTGACGACATCTGGCTTGCAACTCAAGCCCCCAGCTTCGACACCTTGGACCAGACCCTGAATGAGAACATGTCAAAACTTGAAAAATACTGCAACACGTGGCGACTCAAGCCAAGCTTTGCAAAAACAGTATCCAGCTTATTCCAGCTTTACAATGCAAAAGCCAATGAAGGGCAAACATCCAAATGAATGGCTACAAGATAAGTATCACCCAACTCCAACATACCTTGGAGTGACGTTAGATACGATACGGACCTTCCAGAAACCCCTAAAAACAGCAGCCAAGGTCAAGTCCAGAAACAAATTGATGACCAACCTAGTCCATTCAACATGGGGGCTGCTACCCCATTCCAAACCTCAGCACTCGCAATCTCATACTCAGTAACAGAATATACATCCCTGTTTGGACAGGATCATCACACCCACACACACACACACACACACACACACAGAGTTGACACCCAGCTGAATGCTATCATGCTTATTATTACTGCAACATTATGCTCAACGCCAATCCCTTGGTTCCCCTGGGTAAACATCACTCCTTCAAATATCTGCTGACTTGACTTCCGGTGGCGGCGATGGACTTCCGGTGGCGGCGATGTCCGAGTGAGCCGCACATTCGGTGGGCTCTCACTCCGGCCGGCTGGAACAGCTGTTTCCCCGCGATAGCGGGACTACGGAGGCGGCAGAAAGGCTGCCTGGAACAGAGGAGGAGAGCGGGCTGCAGAGGATGTAAGTGTGGAGGCCAGCAGGTGAGGAAGAAGGAGAGAGAGAGAGAAGGAGGAAGCTGACCTGCAGGTTAAGATGGCGGACCCACGGACCTTCCTTCCTCCAGGACAAAGGGAAAAAGAAAAAGTTTGGAGTTGCTGAGGAGGGACAGCTTGGACCCACTTCAGATGCCCAAGAGGTCAAATTGAAGGAGCTGGGCGAAGGAAAGCGGCAGCGGAGGCGCTGAGGAGCGGGCTGCGGCATATGGAACAGCGGGATTCCAGAAAGCAGAAGAAGAAGGAGAAAAAGGGACAGAGACAAGGACCGGAAGAAAATTACCTGGGACCTAAGATGGCGGACACACGGAACCCGGACTCAGCAATCCAGCTGGCGCTGGATAACATGCTCCAGGTAATGAAGTCCAGTTTTGAAGCGCTGAAGCGGGACAGCTTGGACCCAATCCAGAAAGCGGTGGATCAGCTGAACCAGAGGATGGACGCCCAGGATGTTAAAGTTAAGGAGCTGGGAGAAGCGGTGGAGGAGCAGGCGGATGCGCAAACGGTTGCAGCGCTAGAAGTGGACGGCCTGAAAGAGCGGCAGAGAAGACTGCTGGACAGAGTAGAGGAGCTGGAGAATAGAGTCCGCAGGAACAATCTGAGGATGGTCGGCCTCCCGGAGGGGGCGGAGGGAGCTGATGCTGCAGCGTTTGTAGCAGACCTGCTGAAGCAGCTGATGGGGGCTGAAGCCTTTCCGCGACCGCTGGAGCTGGAGGGGGCACACAGGGTGCAGGCAAGGCAGGGGCGGCTGGGCGGACCCCCCCGCCCGATGGTGATTAGGTTCCACAGGTTCGTGGACAAGGAGCGGGTGCTGCAGTGGGCAAAGAGCGCCAGGAGCAGCACGTGGAATAACAGTGTGCTCCGCATCTATCAGGACCTAAGCCAGGAGGTGGCTCGGCGGCGAGCAGCCTTTAAGAATGTCAAGGAGGTGCTGTTCAAGAAGCACGTGAAGTTTGGTCTGCTGTTCCCAGCTCGGCTATGGGTCACGCACCAGGGTCAACACCACTACTTTTCCGAGCCCGAAGAAGCGATGGATTTTGTGAGGGACCTGGGGAGGGTCCCGAAAGGAGGCCCTAAGGACACGAGTTAGGGCCCGAGGATTTCTGTGGGGAGGAACGCCGAATGTGCCTGGACTGCTGCTCAACGGTTTGCTGGGCCAATGGGGCCAAACGGAACATTTGAGACTCTTTCCTTTGTTCATGGACATTTATGTGCTTTTTCTCTTTTTTCTATGTTTTTTCCCTTTTTTTTTTTCCTGTTTGGGCTTTTTGTGCAGCTCGCGGAAGACACTGGAGCCGGCTTGCCCCAGTGGGTGGGGAGGAGGGCGGGGAAACAAGGGGAATGGGACAGGAAGGCGCCGGAGTGTTGAGTCACCGGGCTAGCAGATTGGCTAGTCAAGGAAGTCAGATGGGGGGGAAAGCTATAGCCAGTAGATGGCAGGGGTGGGGGTATCGGGGGATGGGGTTAGGGGAGGGGGGGGTTGTTCTGCTGACGGGAGAGGGACTTGAAATAGGCACTGGAAAGGAGGTCGAGGGTGGAGGCAGCTATAGGGCGGGCCAGGAAGGGCGCGACGCACGGGTCAGGGGCCGGCCCGAGAAAGGCTATGGCTGACCGGCGGGGTGGGGGGGGTGGGATGTGCCCCCCGACCAGGCTGATCACCTGGAACGTCAAGGGACTGAATGGGCCGGTTAAGAGGGCGCGGGTGTTCGCGCACTTGCGGGCCCTGAGGGCGGACGTAATTATGTTGCAGGAGACACATCTGAAAGTGTCAGACCAGACCAGGCTAAGGAAGGGCTGGATTAGCCAGGTCTTCCACTCGGACTTGGACTCGAAGTCCAGAGGGGTGGCAATCATGATCAACAAGCGTGTGCAATTTGAGGCAGAGGGCATATCCGCAGACAGGGGGGGCAGATACCTGATGGTACGGGGCAGGCTGGAGGGGAGAAGAGTGGTGCTGGTGAATATATATGCCCCGAACTGGGATGACGTGGACTTCATTAAAAGAGTGCTGGGGAAGATCCCGGACTTGGATTCTCGCAGGCTAATAATGGGAGGGGACTTTAACATGGTCCTTGACCCGACTTTGGATCGGTCGTGTCCCAGAACGGGTAGGCTCTCAGCAATGGCAAGGGAGCTGAAAGGGTTTATGGAGCAAATGGGGGCAGTGGACCCCTGGAGGGAGGGACAGCCAACAGGAAGGGGCTACTCGTTCTACTCGCACGTCCACAAAGTATATTCCAGGATAGATTTCTTTGTGCTAAGCAGGGACTGTAGGGGGGAGGTAAAGAACACGGAATACTCAGCAATTACCATTTCAGACCATGCCCCGCATTGGGTGGACCTGCAGTTCGGGGGAGCGAGGTATCAACGCCCGCAATGGAGGCTAGATGTGGGACTGCTGTCGGAGGAGGGGATCTGCGAGAGGCTTCGGAAATGTATAAAAAATTACCTGCAGGTGAATGACACTGGGGAGGTCTCAGCGGCGACCGTGTGGGAGGCGCTAAAGGCAGTAGTGCGGGGGGAGCTGATTTCAATTGGGGCCCATAGAGCCAAGGCAGACCGGGCAGAGATGGATAGATTGGTCAGGGAAATGGGCCGGATAGATGAAGAGCACGCGGAGTCCCCGGGGGAGGTTTTACTCAGGGAAAGGCAGAGGCTACAGGCGGAACTGGGGGCACTATCCACGAGCAGGGCCGTGGAACAGCTTAGGAAGGCGAGGGGAGTGGTGTACGAGTATGGGGAAAAGGCTAGCAGACTGTTAGCGCAGCAACTTAGGAGGAGGGAGGCGGCCAGGGAAATAGGTAGAGTGAGGGACGAGGGGGGGCACAAAGTGGAGGATCCGGCAGAATTGAATAGGGTATTCCGGGACTTCTATCGTAAGCTGTATACTTCGGAGCCGCCAGAAGAACCGGAGGGGATGAAAAGGTTTCTGGATGGGTTAACATTCCCAACAGTTGGGGGGGGGGCGAGTGGAAGAGCTGGGGGCCCCGATTAGAGTAGAGGAGGTATTGGGGGGCCTAAAGGCCATGCAGTCGGGGAAGTCCCCGGGGCCGGATGGATACCCAGTAGAGTTTTATAGGAAGTTCTCTGAGCTGGTGGGCCCGGTCTTGGCGAGGGTTTTCAATGAGGCAAGGGACAGAGGGACCCTGCCGCCGACGATGTCACAAGCCACCATATCTCTGATATTAAAGCGGGGTAAAGACCCGGAGGTGTGCGGGTCCTACAGGCCAATCTCCCTGATTAATGTAGATGCCAAGCTCCTGGCAAAGGTACTGGCGGGTAGAATGGAGGACTGTGTACCGGAGGTGATTGGGGAGGATCAAACGGGGTTCGTGAAAGGTAGGCAGCTGGCGGCCAATCTGAGGAGATTGCTCAATGTGATAATGATGCCCCCGGCGGGTAGAGAGGTGGAGGTAGTGGTGGCTATGGACGCCGAGAAGGCCTTTGACCGGGTGGAGTGGGAATATCTATGGGAGGTGCTCGGACGGTTTGGGTTCGGGGAGGGATTGGTGGATTGGATCAAATTATTATATCAGGCCCCGAGGGCCAGCGTCAGGACCAACAGAGAAGTGTCGGAGTACTTTAGGTTGTACCGAGGGACCAGGCAGGGCTGCCCGCTCTCCCCGCTGCTGTTTGCGCTGGCCATAGAGCCGCTGGCGATTGCGCTGAGAGCCGCAGAGGGTTGGAAGGGGATGGTGAGGGGCGGGGTTGAACATAGGGTTTCTCTTTATGCAGACGACCTGCTCCTGTACGTGTCGGACCCAGTGGCCGGGATGGGAACTATACTGGGAATGCTGAGGGAGTTCGGCCAGTTCTCAGGATACAAATTAAATACGGTCAAGAGTGAAATGTTTGTGGTACAGGCAAGGGGCCAGGAGAACAGATTGAGAGGGCTACCGTTTAGGTTAGTTGAGGAAAATTTCCGGTATTTGGGAATCCAGGTGGCGCGAGACTGGGGCAGGCTGCACAAGTTAAATTTGGCCAGGGTGGTGGAGCAAATGAAGGGAGAGTTTCGGAGATGGGATGCACTCCCGCTGTCACTGGCAGGGAGGGTGCAGACTGTAAAGATGACAATCCTCCCTCGATTTTTGTTTATTTTTCAGTGCCTCCCGATCTTTATCCCACAGTCCTTCTTCAAAAGAGTTAACGGGCTGATCATGAGCTTTGTCTGGGCGGGAAAGTCTCCGCGGGTGAAGAAGGCGATGTTGGAGAGGAACCGCAGCGAGGGAGGGCTGGCGTTGCCGAGTCTGGTCAATTATTACTGGGCAGCCAACATCGCTATGATAAGGAAGTGGATGGTGGGTACGGGGTCTATTTGGGAGCGAGTGGAGGCGGCTTCGTGCAGGGGCTCCAGTTTGGAAGCCCTGGTCACGGCTCCTCTACCGCTGCCGCCGGCCAAGTACACCACCAGCCCAGTAGTGGTGGCGACCCTGCGGATATGGGGCCAGTGGAGGAGGCATGTGGGGGAGATGGGGGCGTCTGTCTGGGCGCCAATCTGCGACAACCATCGGTTTGCCCCCGGCAGTATGGATGGGGGGTTCCGAGTATGGCGGCGAGCAGGGGCGGGAAGGGTGGGTGATATGTTCCTGGAAGGGAGCTTCGCGAGTTTGAGGAGCTTGGAGGAGAAATTTGGGTTGGTAGGGGGAAATGATTTTAGATACCTACAGCTGCGGGACTTTGTTCGTAGACAGGTCCCATCTTTCCCGCGCCTCCCGCCAATGGGGATCCTAGACAGAATAGTCTCTGGGAGGGACGAAGGGGAGGGTAGAGTCTCAGGTATTTATAAGGTGCTCATGAGGGAGGAAGGGTCCCAGACAGAGGAACTGAAACTTAAATGGGAGGAGGAGCTAGGCGGGGAAATGGAGGATGGGCTGTGGGCAGAGGCCCTGAGTAGGGTAAACTCGACCGCGACATGTGCAAGGCTCGGGCTGATCCAATTTAAGGTCGTTCACCGGGCCCATATGACGGTGGCTCGGATGAGCAAATTTTTTGGGATAGAGGACAAATGCGCTAGGTGCGCGGGAGGACCAGCGAACCATGTGCACATGTTTTGGGCATGCCCTGAGCTGAGGGGGTACTGGGAGGGATTTGCGGGGGTCATGGCCCAGGTGCTAAAAACAAGGGTGGTGATGAGTCCAGGGGTGGCAATTTTTGGGGTTCGGAAGACCCGGGCGTCCAGGGGGAGAAAGCGGCCGATGTGCTGGCCTTTGCTTCCCTGATAGCCCGGCGACGAATATTATTGGCGTGGAGGGACTCAAAGCCCCCGAAGACTGAGTGGTGGCTTGCGGACATGTCAAGTTTCCTGGGGATGGAAAAAATTAAGTTCGCCTTGAGGGGATCTGTGCAGGGGTTCACCCGGAGGTGGCAACCATTTATTGACTTCTTTGCGGGAGAGTGAGCGTCAGCAGGGGGGTGGGGGGGAGGGGGGGGGGGTAGAGTAGAGTAGGAGGGAAAATATGGCGGGTAGTACGGGTGGGAGGGGAGCGGGCTTGTGCAATACGGTATGATGGAAGTATTGAAAGTACGTGGATGTTTGCACATTTTTGCCTTTTTTGCTTCCTTTCTGATGATGTCTGTAACTGTTTATAAAGCCAAAAACTACCTCAATAAAATTGTTTATTAAAAAAAAAAAAAATATCTGCTGACTTATAATAACCCATAAAATGATAGGAACAGTTTGCAAAGCCCACCCTGCCACTCCATGTTGATCTATTCAGCCCACCTAAGGTACGACTCCCATCAAGAAGGCCGACCTGTAAAAACCCTCCCAAAGCAGGTCTGCAATGCAAATTCCACTGGGACAAATGAATGGGAATCATTGGACCAGGCATGAAAACTGCCTGGTTTTCATCGTCCGAGGAAAGAGTGGCCCACCCTTAACAGGTTCGAGACCGGCCAAGGCCCCTGCTTGATCAACCTCCACAGATGGGGCATTAGTGTCAGCCCTCTATTTGCCTGTGGGAGAGAGCAAACTATGCACCACATCATAGAAGAATGTCCAACCCACAGACTCAGCAGAGGCTTAACTGCACTCAACACAGCAGGATCGTATGAAACAGCTTGTCTTACGGACTTTCCATTCGCGAAATAAATAAATCAAATTCCACTGATTCAGGTGCACCTGCATGCAAATTACTACTAGTTCTTTGAAACAATAGCAAACTCTAAAATAGCGACGACAGCAGAAACGCATCAGTTTTAGAAGAAGAATCTAAATAGAAAAGTTGTTGTTAAACCAGCCTCTCTGCAAAGCACACACTGTTAACCAGATTATTGTCAGAACAATCCCTGCTGTGTAAACTCAATCTTATTAATAAGTAGCCAGTGTATCTACGATGTGCCCAGGGCCAGACTTAGACATGCTGAGGACCTAAGCTATATTAAGCTTAAGAGGCCCCATAGTATTACCAAAAAGGTATATTATTCTAACAGAAAGAACAATGGAAATTGAAGTATTAAAGCATTATATTTACATATATACATAAGTGAGACGCAATAGAAAATGAATAATCTAACTAAAACATACATCTTGCAATATGTCTATTGCATTATGAAAGACTTACAGATTTTTAAATTAGCATGCATGAAAACCTTCAATGTAGAGCAACACAAGAACCATTACACAGATCAGCACTTACTAAATGGAAGCAGCACATCAGCCTGCGCAAAACTTCAAACATATATCTGTGATTTCCGGGCCACAAAGTTACTGATGATATCCTCCGATGATAAGTTACAAAGTTTATCATTTGCTATTGTTTAGTGCAGACAGCCTTTCTTGCAGCATCGTTGTCCGCAGTTCATTTTTGATGTTTCTCAATCGCAAGAATGACCTTTCCCTTGAGCAGTTTGTTATCATTAGACTGCAAAAGAACCACAATATTCTTTCTACATGAGGGAAAACTCAGCTGAGGACTTGATACAGGTCCTAGTGGCATAAGGTTCCCTTATCTGAATAATTTTCCTTGATGTAAATTCACAAGTGCTTTGTTGAGATTAACAATGAGATTAATCTAGAGATCGTCTAGAACGAGAGGTCACAGATATAGGTTGAGAGGTGGTAGATTTAAAACTGAGATGAGGAGGAACTACTTCTCGCAGAGGTTGGTGAATTTGTGCAACTCGCTGCCCCACAATGCAGTGGAGTCACTAAATGGTTTCAAGAAGCAGATAGATATATTTCTGATTTTTTAAAAATGGGTTAAAGGGATATGGGCAACAGGTAGGGAGGTGGATTTGAGACCAGGAAGAGATCAGCCATGATCTGATTGAATGGCAGAGCAGGCTCAAAGGGCTGCATTGCCTACTTCTGCTCCCAGTTCCTATGTCCGTATGTTAACATCAACATCGTTAGGATCATTTTTAATCAGAAGCTTTACACCTTCACGCAGCTGTTTTTCTGAGGAACATAAAATAACCCAAAACAAAAAATTTTTGCAATATATTCGTATATGATTGCTCTTTTCTTCAAGTTGGTTTCAAGTCCATCCAACATAAGGAGAAAGGATTTCACTCGAAACTGAATCAGAGAAAATGTTTCATCAGCATTTGCTGCAACACAAGACTTTTTTTTCTCACTCTTTTCCTTTTATTCATGCACTTGTCATCAATATCAGGCAGGTTTTCTTTTGCTTTGAGTAAAATTTCATCAAAATGTCTCAGGTTTCCTTGAAGAAATGAGAGAATGAGGTGTAAAACTTTGCACATCGACTGAAGGCTATCTGAAATGAAAATTGAAAATCGCTTATTGTCACGAGTAGACTTCAATGAAGTTACTGTGAAAAGCCCCTAGTCGCCACATTCCGGCGCCTGTCCGGGGAGGCTGGTACGGGAATCGAACCGTGCTGCTGGCCTGCTTGGTCTGCTTTAAAAGCCAGCGATTTAGCCTTGTGAGCTAAACCAGCCCCTGTGGATCTGTGGATCCTGTAGGGCCTGGCTGGTTTGGTGGAACTGATCTAACAAACAATTCCACAGATCTGACATGAACATAAACTCTAATTCCTCCAATTTCTCCTGCAGAATGCCAATCGCTCCTTGTCTCCCCTCTTTCATTGTCATCATAGAACATAGAACATAGAACAGTACAGCACAGAACAGGCCCTTCGGCCCTCAATGTTGTGCCGAGCCATGATCACCCCACTCAAACCCACGCATCCACCCTATACCTGTAACCCAACAACCCCCCCTTAACCTTACTTTTATTAGGACACTACGGGCAATTTAGCATGACCAATCCACCTAACCCGCACATCTTTGGACTGTGGGAGGAAACCGGAGCACCCGGAGGAAACCCACGCACACAGGGGGAGGACGTGCAGACTCCACACAGTGGAGTCAATATGAAGATGAGTAAGACCATCATTAATTGAACCATAACTGTCAGCAAAGGCTGAAGTATCCTTTGCACCTGTTTCCTACCTAGTGTCAGAGAGATGTTTTGGTACAATGGAATTAGGACACAAAAATGATTTGAGAGACCATGCACCATTTTGTAGAGGCAGGGGAAGTGTGTGTATTTGATGTATAACAGCAAAAAGTATTACTGTGTCTGGGCAGCAATCAACTGCAACATGCCTAACAAGATTCAATGAATGCCCAGCATATGGCATATATACCATATACTTATTTTTCTTTTGAGATTTTTGCTGCATGCATTATACTTTACTGCCATGTTAGCCACATTATCATATAGCTGTTGTCCACACTTACTGAAGTTAACCTTACAGTCATTGCCTAGATAATCCAGCACTTTATTGAATCCATGTTCTCCATTATGCTTTTGTAATTCAAGGAAAATTAGAAAGCGCTCAATGGGAAAACCATCATCAGATGACCCAAATGCTGATTATAACAGTAGCTGATTAACATGTGAAAGATCCAGTGCAGAGTCAACAGCCAAACTGAAGTATCCTGTTTTTCTCAAGTCATCCAAAATAGATCCTCTTACTTCATCGGCCAGAAGCTGGATGAGTTCATCACATATTGTTTGAGACAACTATGAAGAGTTCCCAGAGCCACTGCTTCCATAATGTTTCAAATGGCTGGCAAGAAATGAATCAAATTTAGCACTGTGTTCTATCAAGCCAAGAAAGTTCCCAGTACGTGGCGAGTCAAACTTTTCATTTCCTCCCCAAAAAGCTAATCCAAGTTCTGCTAATGTACATACAACTGCAATCGCACATTTACACACATTCAAGTACATGCCTCCAGTACTCATGTTCCTTTTTCCTTTTTTTGTCTGTTCCTTCAGGTGTGAATCGAAGGTTGCCTTGTCAGATATGTAAGCAAAGTTTTTCTTTGCTCCTCAGAGTTTGCATGATTTTGGATTCAAACAGAATTTCACCAGTCATTAAGGCCATCTCTAGCCAGTGCTATCGATGATGTTCAGTAGAGTTTGCAGGCAAAACAGGCAAGGGAGGCAGTGACGAGTAGTATTGTCATTGGACTAGTAATCCAGAGACCCAGGGTAATGCAGGTTCAAATCTCGTCACATCAAATGGTGAAATTTGAATTCAATAAAATCAGGAATTAAAAGTCTAAAGATGACGATAAAACCATTGTCAATTGTTGTTAAAAACCCACCTGGTTCACTAATGTCCTTTAGGAAAGGAAATCTGCCGTCCTTACCTAGTCTGCCCTACATGTGACTCCAGACCCACAACAACGTGATTGACTCTGAAATGGCCTGGCAAGCCACTCAGTACAAGAGCAGTTAGGGATGGGCAATAAATGCTGGCCTAGCCAGTGACACCCACATCCCATGAATGAATAACAATACAACCAGTTGTTGGGAAGTATACTAGCCACTCTCAATTGTGTGTCTCACCATTAACTTTTGCTGAATGAAATAGACCCTTTGAACAATCTCTAATTTGCTTTATGAGTGACTACTTCGGTTTCTCAAGTGGGCCGTCCCAATGTTGATACCTTTCTGTGTACAGAATGAAATATCACCCTCAGTCAAGGCAACCCAGAGACCAAAATCACAGAACTGCTATGGGCCAGAAGGAGACCATTCGGCCCATCATGTCGACACTGACTCTCCAAATGAGCATCATGACTGAGAGCCATTCTTCTGCCTTTTCCCCAGATGCACGATCAATAACACAAAGACGAGAGTTGGATGCAATTGAGGCTTTATTACACTAAGATGTGTGGTCTCCTACAGCAGCTGGCGAAATGGCTGCTGGATGGGGAGCACACATATTTATACTCCGCCTACTGGGCGGAGCCAGCAGGCAGGGAACTACCCCTATACCTGTAGTACAGGGCCTTACCATAAAGCACCTGCATCGATATCCTCTATATACAATATATACATCAGTGGTGACTACCACATCACCATACCCGTGCACATTGTTTCTATTCAAATTATCACCTAATGCCCTCGAGTACCTCAATTGAACCAGCCTCCACCACGCTTCCAGGCAGTGCATTCCAGACACGAACCACTTGCTGTGTGAAAAAGATTTCTCACCACATTTGCTTCTTTTGCAAACCACTTTCAATCTGTGTCCTCTCGTTGTCGATCCATTTATGAGTGGGAACAATTTTTCCAATCTGTTCCGTGCAGCCCCCTCATGAGCATCTCTATCAAATCTCCTCTTAGCCTACTTCGTCCAAGGCGAGCAGTCCCAACCTCTCCAATCCATCCTCATAACCAAAGTTTCTCATCCCTGGAACCATGCTTATAAACCTCTTCTGTACACTCTCTCCAATGTGTTCACATCCTTCCTATAGTGCAGCTACATGAACTGTAACACAATATTCCAGCTGAGGCCTAGCTAGTGTCTTGTATAAGTTCAGCATAACTTCCTTGCTCTTGTACTTTATACCCTTATTATTAAAGCCCCGAACACTATGGGCAGGATCTACCAGTCGCATTGTGCCATCCTGCTCTTCAGGCGCAACGCGACCGGTAGATGTCGGGAGATCCCACTTCGGGGTTCTACCCAACTCGCTGCATCTCACGAGATCTAACGCGATTTAGCGAGACGTCACAAGGTGAATCCTGCCCATTTCTGGCAAATCTGCATATTCGCGTGAGACAGCTAGTAGCCTCTAATTAGTGTTCCCGAGATCTAACCAAGGCGTGGGAATTAACTTCCTCGCCTTAGAGTCCTCGGGCGAGCGCCGTTCAGCACTGGTCTCAACAAATGGGAGACCAGACAGATCGGCATGGGTGGGGGTCTCCCAGGGCATTAGAGGCCCCCAGGTGCATGCCCACTGGGCAGGGTTGTACACTGGCACTGTTGGTGCCACCTGAACACCCTGGCATTGCAATCCTGGCACCCAAGTGGCACTGTCAAGATGGCATTTTTTGCACGACAGTGATCAGGCCAGGGTGTGCCCTGCGCAGGTGCGGGGCTAACCTGGGATCTCCTTATAGTGAGACCTGGGCAGGGGGTTGGGGGTCACATCGGTAACTCGAGAGATCAGGACTGTACTTAAAAATGGCATCCTGATCTCTGGCTGAGGGCTTCCGGTGAGTGGAGCTCGTCAGTGCAGAGAATGGGGCTAAGTGCGGCCTCGTCAGGGAGTTCCCCTTTCCCCAATCTACCCAGATGGGAATTAGATAGTGGGGTATTTCTTGGTGCTCCATCCACTGGGAAATACCCGCCTAATCTAGTGCGTTACGGGACTCTGTCCCCATTCAAATAGATTGTGCCCAATGTGTTTTGTTAACTTCTCTCTCCATCTGTCCTGCCAGCTTCAATGATCTCTGCACATATACACCCAGGTCCCTTTGTTCCTGAACCCCCTCGGAATTGTACTCTTTATTTCATATTGTCTCTCAATGTTCTTCCTACCAAATGCATCACCTCACACTTCTCCATATTGAACTTCACCTGTCACCTGATCTGCCCACTCCACCAACTTGTCTGTGTCGTTTTGAAGTTCTGCATTGTCATCCTCACAGTTTACAATTGGATGTTTTGTATCTCTACCCTTCAGCTTGGATTTTCGTTCTGTATTATTCTCAGGCGGGGTAGTCACATTCACATCTGTATCATCTATCTGAGTAGAAGAGGTGGTTGCTTGTGGTTGCTGTGGGCCAGGCTGACTCTCCTGTGGATAACTCCTTTTTCTGCAGTTAAATAACTATCAACTTTGGGCAATTGTCTAATCCGCCCTTCAAGCTGCTGTTTCTTTTTTTCTCTTCTGACATCCACTTTCTAAAGTTCTTTTCATTTTAAACAGGCTTCTTTATGATAATGAGACAATTAAACCTTAGACAAATTCTTTGAATTAAATCCTTTTTGTTAACAAGTAGAAGTAAAGAATCAATACATATATTTCAATAATACATATATTGACTTGGGGTCCAGGGGTGAAGGGAATTCCTCCTGCAATTTGGACCAGGCACAAGTAATGTTGCCGCGCAAAAGTTTCTGAAGACAACTGTAGTGCGGGTTACAGCTACATCAAGTGAATTTTTCACACTTTATTAGTTTTTAGAATTTATTTTAAAGGATGATATTTTAAAATGAAAAACTTTTATATTTATTAGTATCCTGAAAAGACCATACAAGTCATTTTTGTTCAGTGATCAAAGTGTCTAAATGGATCACATGACTGTCGGAGGTCAGGGTAAACAGTGGCACCAAGAATATGAATCTCTGTTACTTCCGCACAGATTTAGAAACTCAATCTGACAAATAATTGTGCAACCACATAAGTATATTTTTATCATTTCAGAACCAAAATGTCTGGAAAATATCGCAAGATATTTCGCGGGTAGTGTCAGTATATCGCGGGTAGTGTCAGTGGGGGTTCTAGGGGGGCGGGGGTGCTGGGGGAGGGGAGGTCCAGAGTTAACTGGTTTACTCACTGTGTATTGGGGAAATCTTTAAAAACAGTGCCCCAACCCGCACGCTTCTAAGTTGTTGGTAGGGAGCACTAATCAGAGGTTGCTCGCCAGCAATACATCGTGGGACCCGATCCTTGAGGGTTTTTTTTTCAAAACTGCTGCAGTGGAGAAAGCTGCCATTCCAGTTGGCATCCTTACCGCCACTTTTCCCGCCCGCCATCAGCTTTTGCTGATTTCCAGGGAAATCTCACCTTTGCCTTTTCCTTTCATTTTTGGAGGCCCCTCAGAATGTGAGGCCCGAAGCTGTAATTTACGTTGTTCATTAATCCGGCACGACATGTGCCACACCCTCAAATTGCCGGTATATATCTATCTGTAAGTGCAAAGTCACTGTAAGGTGGCGTATATTGTAATGCGCAATGACCTGAGTTTGTGATGAAAATTCTGTATGTGCCAAAAGTGTTCCATATCTGAAAGGGGGTAACAAAATCCCAGGCCCAATAGGGGCGACAGACATATTGGGGTAGAAGTGACCTCAGGTGGTCATGTAAAATGGGCAATAGTGAATTGATGTTCTGGTGGAATGAGAGACAGGATATTCTACTATCTCCCACTCAGCACAACCAGTTACGTCAGATCCATACCCCACAATATATCTCCAACCATCCCAGCTGACAAAAATGTCCCTAACCCAGAGCAGTGGGGGAGAGCAGTGGTGATTTTAAGGGAAGGCAGGGAAAGTGAAAAACAACATGCCAGCAATGAAGGCTTTACTTTTGGACTTCAAAAACCAGCCTCTTGCCACACAGTGTAGCTGCAATGTATACACTAAACCCATGAGGTTGTGGCATCTGCAGCTGTCAGTAATCATAATTAGTTTGAGATTAAATACACAAAAGAGTTTGAACACACAGACATGAAAGGAAAAATATTCTCCTGCTTTTAGCCTTAACTCCAGCACAAAGAAACTGAAGCTAATTGGCTGCGATAGCTTATTCTTAGCTCAAGTAGCAGTTGCTTTCTTTGGCGGCCTTTGACTACCTGAAAAGTGCTATAGCGCAGGAAGGAAATTTTTGTTGAGATTAAGCCATTATTGTTTCCTGTATAACCGACTGCATGGAGAATTGAAAAAAAGAGTCACTGCACTGGGGGAGGAAAGGATTGAGCACTGCCTGTTCCGAATCATCCCTAAAATAGCCTGTTCCCCCCCCCCCCCCCCTCTCCCCCAGTTTCCTCGGAGAAGTGGCTGAACAAGCCAATAGTTTTATTCAAGGCTGCCGTGCTGATGTCAGGAGTAATGATTAATGGCGAGCTTAGCTCAAATGGAAGCGAGGCGCACATGAAAGTACTTTTTTTGCAAGCTCAAGAGGAATTGAAAGGAAAAATAAGACACTTCTGTCATTTAGCCAAAAGAATATGTTTGTGTCAAGGTGGATGTTGATGTTAGTTTAAAAGAAACACTGAATGGCAACTAACTCAGTGCATAAACTACCTGAACCGATCAAATTAACTATTAAGTGCGCGGGTTTCTTTCAGAAAATGTAGGCTTTGATATATAAGCCTTGTTTTAACTGTGATTTAGTGCAATATTTTCCCCAAACTCCTTAAGACTGTAGCTTGAAAGAAGAAATTTAAATTTACACTAGTTTTAAAAGGCAGATTCTGGAGATCTGAAAATAAAAGCATGTGGGCATATAAATTAAGAGCATGAGTAGGCCACTCAGCCCCTTGAAACAACTCCGCCAATCAATAAAATCATGGCTGATCTGATTCTAACTTCAACTCCAGCCCACCCCCGCTAACCTTTCATTCCCCCGGTTAATCAAGAAAAAGAGATATGTCATAAGTTCATAGGTTATCATAGAATTTACAGTGCAGAAGGAGGCCATTCGGCCCATCGAGTCTGCACCGGCTCTTGGAAAGAGCACCCGACCCAAGATCAACACCTCCACCCTATCCCCATAACCCAGTAACCCCACCCAAAACTAAGGGCAATTTATCATGGCCAATCCACCTAACCTGCACATCTTTGGACTGTGGGAGGAAACCGGAGCACCCAGAGGATTAGCACTGTTGTCTCAAAACAGCCAGGGACCCAGGTTCGATTCTGGCCTCGGGTCACGGTCTGTGTGGAGTCTGCACATTCTCCCCATGTCTGTGTGGGTTTCCACCGTGTGCTCCGGTTTCCTCCCACAGTCCAAAGATGCGCAGGTCAGGTGGATTTGCCACGCTAAATTGCCCGTTAGGGTGGGGTTGCAGGAATAGGACGGGGGATCGGGAATAGGTAGTCATTCATATGGTCAGTGCACACTCGATGGGCCGAATGGCGTCCTTCTGGGCTGTAGTAATTCTATGATACTACCCTATGATTCCATGTACCTCAAAATGTTAATCCATTTTTTCACTTGAGCAATGTTAATGAACCTGCTGTATGTCGCCAATATTATAGGCGGGATTTACCGACCAACCTGCCGAGTATTTTTTGACGGCGGACACGGCTCACCAGCGGTATTTTCTGGTCCTGCCTTTGTCAATGAGGATTTCCCATTGACTGCACCCATAGCGCATGGTTGGTGGGACTGGAATATCCCGGCGGCGTGAACAGCTATCCAATTCCGCGGCACCGTAGCACAGTGGTTAGCACTGTTCCTTCACAGTGCCTGGGTCTCGGGTTCAATTCCCGGCTTGGGTCACTGTCTGTGCAGAGTTGGCACGTTCTCCCTGTGTCTGCGTGGGTTTCCTGAGGTGCTCCAGTTTCCTCCCACAAGTCCCGAAAAATGAGCTTTTAGGTAATTTGGACATTCTGAATTCTCCTTCTGTGCACCTGAGCAAGCGCCGGAGTGTGCTAACTAGGGGATTTTCACGGTAACTTCATTACAGTGTTAAGGTAAGCCTACTTGTGACAATAAAGATTATTTTTATTGTACCTTGGATATATATCACATTTTATCAAGTTACTCAGAAATGTCTAAAACACGTCATGCACAAAGGTACTGAGAACCTGAAGGATTAATCCCATCTTTTTCTCTCCGCAGATACAGCTTGACTTGTTAAATGTTCCAACATTTTGTTTACATTTCAAACACAATGAACTACTTCAAGGTGCAGTGACTGTTGTCATAGAGGCAAATAGGACAACAATTGTGCACTGGCATGGTCTGCCACATACCAATGAAAAGAACAGCGAGTTTAATCTGTTTTCTACTGTGATTGCTCGGACAAATGATGACCAGGAAATAGGGAAAACAAACTCTGCCACCTTTAACGTCGATCTGACAGTATCAGTCAATTCAAGTTCTGAAACCAATGCTCAAATTTTATGATTCACAAAAACTAACCCAAGTTAGCCCAAAATCTAATCGACAACATTAAATCACTTTGTACTTCTATCCAATCTTCAACTGTATTTTATGATGTCAACATTCAAAAATAATAACAGCAGATGACTTCTGCAGATGTTAAATTGAAGGTGGTGATGTGTGTGCATTGGAAGCCGTCCTGGACTCAGATCGATGTCAAATGATAAATTTATTCCTTTAGGAGTCATATTGAGATGTGGTTCCTTTGCAAACTGTGCAAGACAATTATTTTGCAATGTTGGAGAATATGAACCCCGCAGACTAAATTTAGATCTTTACAGGCGCTCAAAGTAAAACTAATAAAAATGAAAATTGACAGCTTTTTCCTAAGGTGGTGGGGCATTTAAAAAGCTCTGGAAAATGATTACTCTTAGGGCAGTGCTTAATCAACCTCTGGTTTTAATTTATCTCCTTGTTTAACAAAGGTTAATTGTCACATCTTTAAACATGTAACTGGATTAAATTCTTGGCCTCTTGCAAAGTGATTGTTTAGTTGCGGGCAGGCGGTGGCATAGTGGTATTGGCACTGGACTAGTAATCCAGAGACCCAAAGTACTCTGAGGTCCCAGGTTCAAATCCCACTGCAGATGGTGAAATTTGAATCCACTAAAGATCTGGAATTACAAGTCGAAGGATGACCATGAAAACATTGTCGATTGTCGTAAAAACCCATCTGGTTCACTAATGTCCTTTAGTGTTAGAAATCTGCCATCCTTATCTGGTCTGGACTATATGTGACTGCAGACCTACAGCAATGTGGTTGACTCTTAACTGCCCCCTCTAGGGCAATTAGGAATTAGCAATAAATGCTGGCTCAGCCTGCGATGCCCACGTCCCATGAATGAATTTTAAAAAGTTGCAACAAGTTGTTATCTCATCAGAGGATTTGGATTCATGTGATTTAACTACTTAGCAGCTTGGGCAGTCCCAAGGTTTGCAATGAATGTTGAAAAGCTAATGACAATAATGTTCTCCTTTTACTTTCAGTGGTAAAAAAACATAAACAATGTTACAATGGTTCAAAATCGATGAATCATTTTAGAGATGCCTGTGTTTAAATTTTGCCACGGATGCAAATCCCATTATGGCCACGAACTGTTGCGTGAGGGTTTCAGATTGCTTTTCCAGCCTGATCAAGCACGGCCTCTTATGTCAAAATTCAATATAAATTGCGGTGCAATTTCATAATTATCCACTTCAGTCTGTTTTTATATTTGTTGATGTTTACAAATGTCCCGCATATTCTCTAACAAAATGAATGTTTATATGAGGGATTATAACTAACATTAATAAGTTTGCTATGATGTTAGTCACGTTGTCAAAATACATGAAAGAATTCACTCCCGCCAAAGCTGAAACCTCGAACAGCTTTCGACTTGGCTCTAGTGGCTGGAAAACCGAGCTCTCTATTGGCAGTAGTTTTGGCACCCCCGGTACCATTTTAGTACCAAAATGACACCCCCAATGCTTCTGCTCACTTCCAGCATGGCCAGTGTCAAATGGCATGTTGATTAGCCAGCAACCAAGCATTGTGAGCGTGTGTCGGAGGTACACACAGTAGTCAGTTCATGATGCCCATCAATGTTTAATGCTGATTTGATGTCAGCACTGCCATTTTGGACCGTGATGTGGAGATGCCGGCGTTGGACTGGGGTGAGCACAGTAAGAAGTCTTACAACACCAGGTTAAAGTCCTACAGGTTTGTTTCAAACACAAGCTTTCGGGGCACTGCTCCTTCGCCTGAGGAAGGAGCAGTGCTCCGAAAGCTCGTGTTTGAAACAAACCTGTTGGACTTTAATCTGATTTTGGACCATGCCACTCTAGTCAATGGCCTCTCTTAAAAACACTCAGCTAAGTAAGCATTCAGTAGCAGAAAGGATCACCCACCATGTTATTTGAAGGGATCATCAGCAACTTACAGGTTAGTTGATGATTACTTACTCCTGGTTCTGTTTGAGTTTGTGGAAGTCTTGGGTACTTTGATGAGTTGCTTACAATTGGTGAAGTGAGTGTTGCTACACATGGGGAAGGTATTTCTTGTGATCTCATCACTTGGTTTCCAGCCATTGTAGAAGTAGCTCTTGGGCCTCAGTACAAGAGGCAGATGGTGCAGCAGCAACAGATAAGAAAGCAAGCATAAAGAGAGTCCGAGGAGAGGGGAGGAAAACGCTGTCCACAGGAGGCCTTATCCATTTAGGGTCTTCCCGCACTCCACCAGTGACATATAATGGCAGCAGTGGGTACGATCAACAAGATGCATTGCAGCAACTCACCAAAGCTCCTTCCAAACCATGGCCTTTACAACATAGAAAGACAAGGGAAGAAGCTGAATTGGAACACCTACAAGTACCCCTCGAGGCCACACACCATCCTGACGTTGCTAGCTCAAGATCCTGGGACTCCCTCCGTAACAGCACTTTGGGTGTATCTGCACTAGATGATATTTAACAGTTCAAGAAAGCGGCTCACCACAACCTTCTATGACGGAAGACTAACTAATGTTGGCCTAGCCAGTGACACCCAGATCCCATGAAAAAAGTGAAAACAAACAATTCAATGCACTATGGAGTGAGGTTATCTCCAGCTGACCTACCCTGACCTTGCTATGCTCTGTGGTTTCGCACTGACAACCTTCATGAATGTTAAGCACAAGAAACGAACAGGCCGGCATCAAGGTAATCTCATTCTTTTTCTGCTTTAACTCAGAATTAGTATCACCTTCCTTGTCTCTGAGCCCCAGAACTGCAGAACGTCACGTACACAGGGAGTCTGGAATAGATTGCTGCAAGTCCAGATAAGCTGAACACCTTTCTAGTCAGAAATAGTCCAAGACTCCGTGCACCAAGTCACACACTCATGCAGCTACAGATCTTTTTACAGAAGCAGTTAGAGTTTGTCAAGGCTGAAGCCACGTCTGCATCATGCCCTGTACCTCTGTGGTTGGGATTTTTTTTAAATGTAGAAATCTTTGAACTAATTGAAACCAAATACTTGTTTCAAGACAAGCTGAATAGATGGTGGTCAAACCGCATAAACTCAAGCATCTGAACCACAAACGTCTTACTTGTATTTCTACCACATTTATTTTTAACGTTCATCATTTTCCATGTGAATGTGAGGGAGTGACACAGTTATTAATTAACCTGAAAGAACTCCAAGTTGGAACCTGACTCAAGTACATCAGATCAAACTGAGTTTTCCAGTCTCCTTCAGAGCTGTTATGCTGGGCCGAATTCTCCTGACCGCATGATGACAGGGGTGGATGACGTAAAGACTTAGGAGCAGAAGTAGGCCATTCAGCCCATCAACTCTGCTTTGCCATTCAATGAGATCAGGACTGTTCTGATATGATAATCATCAACTCCACTTTCCCACCTTATCCAATAACCCTCGATTCCCTTACTAGTTAAAAATCTGACTATCTCAGCCTTGAACATACTGAATGACCCAACCTCTACAGCTCTCTGCGGTAAATAATTCCACAGATTCACTAACTTCTAAAAGAAACAAATTCTCATCTCTGCCTTAAATGGGTGATTCCTTACTCTGAGATTATGCCCTCTGGTCCTACACAAGGGGAAACAACATGTACACATGTACCCTGTCAAGGCCCTTGAGAATCCTATGTGTCTATAAGGACACCTATTATTCTTCTAAACTCCATTGAGTACAGGCCCAACATACTCAATCTTTCCTCATAAGAAAATCCCTCCATACTCGGGAGGAACCTAATGAACCTTCTCTGGCCTGCCTCGAATGCCAGTATATCTTTCCTTGGATAGCATATTCCACCAAGGGGAATGTTTTCCATTTCCTTGTCTGCACCAACTGGGTGGGAAGCCAACTAAGCAGATTGCAGACTCTGAACTTGAGGGCACACAGGCATTTCACACACAGGCAGAGTATCTGAGTATGTGAAGTGACTACCACCTCTATGGAAATGGCCCTCTGTGCAGGTCAGGGAGCCATTGGAACTGGAGGCTCCATACCCTAAAGAGAGGACCACCAACTAGAAAGCGGTTTCCCCTCTGCTCACCCCAAATAATTTTAACTTTAAACACATGCCTAAAAGGAGCCTTTGTGTTGGGGCACCCTCACGATCCCAACCTGCTACCGCAGCCTCCACTTCATGTCATCCTCATGAGGCTGCCTCCAGAAAGGCTACACTCTCTGGCGTCTTGCCAGTAAGCGTGGGCTTGGGATGTCCCATTTAGTTCTGACATTGTAGTCTTGAAGCCTGCGGAATAACCCAGCCTGCTGTGTCAGTATTCTTTCTTCACCAATCAGTTCATCTGTCTGGGGTCCATGGTTATGTAGACCGCCTCTTCCATTCCCCCTCCTTCTTCTCCTCTTTCTGAAGTGGTCGCCGAATCCATGGCAAGTGGAAGGCCCCCATGATGGTTATGAAAGAAGCGGCAGACCACCAAGAATTAGGGTGCTCCACTGTGTACGGAAGAGCTGGTCCAGAGTGATCCAGGCAGTGGCACGTTTGCTTCTGCACCCCAATAGTCTGTTCAATGTTGTTTCTTGTGGCAGCAGGGAGCTTGCTGCATGTGTGCTGGCCACAAATCATTGGATTGCCTAAAAAAGGCATGAGCCAGGTGTCAAAAAGCTGGCACTTGTCACCCAGCAACCTCTGGCTTGATGTGGTAGTGTAGAGATTGCTGGGACATTGGACTGGCATAACATGACTGCACCAAGCTTGCTAATCAGCCTTGTTTGCTGTTTGTGGTCATGAACCAACTATGGCATCAAGAAGCTCTGGCAAAACTGAAGTCAATGGGAATTGGGGGCAAATCTCCACTGGTTGAAGTTCCTAGGACAGAGGAAGATGGTTCTGGTTGTTGGAGGGGGAAACGAGGGGGAGCCACTCGATGTGGTATATTTGGCCTTATAGAAGGTGTTTGACAAAGTCCTGCATAAGGAATTATTGTGGAAGATTAAAGCACATGGGAGTGGGGGAAGTGTATTGAGGAGCTTAGAAAACTGGTTGGCAGAGAGGAAACAAAGGGTAGGAATTAATGGGTCATTTTCAAATTGGCAGGCAGTAACTAGTGGGGTGCCACAGGGATTGGTGTGGGACTCCAGCTATTCGCACTATGTATTAATGATTTGGATGAGGGAACAAAATGCAACATCTCAAAGTTTGCAGATGATGCCAAGTTGGGTGGGAGGGTGAACTGTGACAAGGATGCAGGGGTCCTACAGCATGATCTGGACAGGTTGGGCAAGTAGGCAAATCAATGGCAGATGCAGTATAATTTGGATAAGTGTGAGGTTATTCACTTTGGAAGCAAAAACAGGAAGGCAGATTACTACCTGAATGGTTGTAAATTGGGAGAGGGGAGTGTGCAGGTTCAGCAGGCAGGAAAGAAGGATAATGGTATGTTGGCCTTCATTGTGAGAGGTTGAGAGTGCAGCAGCAGGGATTGTTCTTGCAATTATACAGGGCCTTGATGAGGCCACACCTAGAATATTGTGTGCAGTTTTGGTCTCCTTTTCTGAGAAAGGGTGTTCTTGCTCTCGTGGGAGTGCAGCAAAGGTTTACCAGACTGATTCCGGGGATGGCTGGGCTGACGTATGAGCAGAGGTTGACTAGGTCAGGATTGTTTTCGCAGGAGTTCAGACGAATGAGGGGGGATCTCATGGAGACTGATAAAATTCTAACAAGACTAGGCAGGGAAGATTCAGGAAGGATGTTCCCAATGGTGGGTGTGTCCAGAACCAGGGGTCACAGTCTGAGGATTCGGGGTAGACCATTTAGGACAGAGATGAGGAGACATTTCTTCATCCAAAGAGTGGTGAGCCTGTGGTATCCATTACCACAGGAAGTAGTTGAGACTTAGACATTTAATACATTTAAGAAGCGGCTAGATATGGCACTTGAGGTGAATGGGATCAAGGGTTATGGGGAGAAAGCAGGATTAGGCTATTGAGTTGGACGATCAGCCATGATCGCGACAAATGGCGGAGCAGGCTTGATGGGCCGAATGGCCTCCTCCTGCTCTTATCTTCTATGTTTCTGTGCTCCTTACCGGCTTTGGTATAAATGTGACTCCAAGCAGGTTGACTTGAATTGCCCTCTGAAGTGGTATGCTCTTGTATGCTCCTAGTTGTCAGCCGTGGCTCAGTTGGAATTATTCTTATCTCTGAGTCAGAAAGTTGGAGGTTCAAGTCCCGCTCCAGAGAGGGCAGCACGGTAGCATGGTGGTTAGCATAAATGCTTCACCGCTCCAGGGTCCCAGGTTCGATTCCCGGCTGGGTCGCTGTCTGTGTGGAGTCTGCACGTCCTCCCCGTGTGTGCGTGGGTTTCCTCCGGGTGCTCCGGTTTCCTCCCACAGTCCAAAGATGAGCGGGTTAGGTGGATTGGCTATGCTAAATTGCCCTTAGTGTCCTAAAAAATAAGGTTAAGGGGGGGGTGGGGGTTGTTGGGTTACTGGTATAGGGTGGATACGTTGACTTGAGTAGGGTGATCATTGCTCGGCACAACATCGAGGGCCGAAGGGCCTGTTCTGTGCTGTACTGTTCTAAGTTCTAAAATTTGGATTTGACAGTCTGTCCGATGAGAAATTAAACCAAGTCTCAGCCTGTTTCTTCAGGTGCATGTAAAAAGATCCCTGGTGTCCTGACCAATATCTAAACCCGAATCAGCATCACTACATGCCAATTATCTGTTGATTATAACATTTCTGTTTGTGGAAGCCTGCTGTGCACAAATTGGTTGTGACATTTCAACAACTATACTTAGAAAGTATTTTGTTGGCTGTGGGACATTGTGCGGTTATGAATGGTACCATTTCCTCTCTTTCTTTGCATTAGGCAATTAGGGAGGCTCAATAATGTCAGAAATATCCACTTGGTCCCATAATCTTGCCAAACAGAATTCTATCAATCTGTTTTCAAATTTTGAAATTACTCCTAAACATCAATGGTTTCTTTGAGGAGAGAGAGATCGAGATTGCCACAATTTGTGTGAAAATAACACTCCGAAACCCTGAATGGCTAGCTCTGATTTTAGAATTCTGCCCACCAGAGGAAATAGTTCCTCTTTGTCTACCCTATCAATTCCCATCATTATAGAACATAGAACATACAGTGCAGAAGGAGGCCATTTGGTCCATCGAGTCTGCACCGACACACTTAAGCCCTCACTTCCACCCTATCCCCATAACCCAATAACCCCTCTTTACCTTTTTGGACACTAAGGGCAATTTATCATGGCCAATCCACCTAACCTGCACGTCTTTGGACTGTGGGAGGAAACCGGAGCACCCGGAGGAAAACCCACACAGACACGGAGAGAACGTGTAGACTCTGCACAGTGACCCAGTGGGGAATCGAACCTGGGACCCTGGCGCTGTGAAGCCACAGTGCTATCCACTTGTGCTACCGTGCTGCCCTGTTATCCTAAACATTTCCCAAGAATGAATATATTTTTCAAAATTCATGACAGGTTCTCTTTTCATCCTGAGGTGAGGCATTCATGTATCCTGAAAATTAAAAGCTATTATAAAGTGGAGCTTCCAGTCAAGAGAAAGAAGGAAGCTTACGTAAGGTTGAGGAAGCATGGATCAGGTACGGCTTTAGAGGGTTACAAAGTAGCCAGGAATGAACTTAAAAATGGACTTAAGAGAGCTAGGAGGGGGCATGAAAAAGTCTTGGCGGGAAGGATTAGGGAAAACCCCAAGGCGTTCTACACATCTGTGAGAAATAAGAGGATGATCAGAGTGAGTGTAGGGCCGATCAGGGAACTTGTGCCTAGAGTCTGAGGATGTAGGGGAGGCCTTAAATTAATATTTTTTTTCAGTATTCACTAGAGGAGGGACCTTGTTGTTTGTGAAAACAGCATGAACCAGGTTAATAGGCTCGAACAGGTTGATATTAAGAAGGAGGATGTGCTGGAAATTTTGAAAAGCATCAGGATAGATAGGTCCCCTGGTTACTACAGAAAGCAAGGGAGGAGATTGCTGCGCCGTTGGCAATGATCTTTGCGTCCTCACTCTCCACTGGAGTAGTACCAGATGATTGGAAGGGGGTGAATGTTGTTCCCCTGTTCAAGAAAGAGAATAGGGAAATCCCAGAGAATTACAGACCAGTTAGTCTTACGTCTGTGGTGAGCAAAATACTGGAAAGGATTGTGAGAGATAGGATTCATGATTATTTAGGAAAACATAGTTTGATTAAAGATAGTCAGCATGGCTTTGTGCAGGGCAGGTCATGCCTCACAAGCCTCGTTGAATTCTTTGAAGGTGTGACGAGACACATGGATGAAGGTTGGGCAGTGGATGTGGTGTATGTGGATTTCAGTAAGGCATTTAATAAGGTTCCCCATGGTAGGCTCATTCAGAAAGTCAGGGGGCATGGGATACAGGGAAATTTGGCTGTCTGGATACAGAATTCGCTGACCGAAAGAAGACAGCAAGTGGTAGTGGATGGAAAATATTCCGCCTGGTGGTCGGTGACCAGTGGCGTCCAACAGGGACCTGTTTTGGGACCTCTGCTCTTTGTTTTATTTTTTTGATTTTGATTTGATTTATAGTCACATGTACTGAACTGCAATGAAAAGTATTTTTCTGCAGCCGAGGGAACGTATATAATACATACATAGTAGACAAAAAGAATAATCAACAGAGACCATTGACAAATGGTACATTGGCAAACAGTGATTGGTTACATTGCAGAATAAGTCGCCAAAGCAAATACATGAGAAAGTGCAGCATAGGGCATCATGAATAGTGTTCTTACAGGGAACAGATCAGTCCAAGGGGGAGTCATTGAGGAGTCTAGTAGCTGTGGGGATGAAACTGTTCCTATGTCTGGATGTGCGGGTTTTCAGACTTCTGTACCTTCTGCCTGATGGAAGGGTCTGGAAGAGGGCAAAGCGTGGGTGCAAGGGGTCTCTGACAATGCTGTCTGCCTTCCTGAGGCAGCCGGAGGTGTATACAGAATGAATGTGGGGGTGGCAAACTAGTGCGATGCGTTGCGCTGAGTTCACCACACTCTGCAGTTTCTTGCAATCGTGGGCCGAGCAGTTGCCATACCAGGCTGTGATACAGCCGGATAGGATGCTCTCTATCGCACATCTACAGAAGTTTGTGAGAGTCGATGCAGACATACCAAATTTCTTTAGCTTCCGTAGGAAGTAGAGACGTTGTTGGTCTTTCTTGACTGTTGCATCAATGTGAGTGGACCAGGACAGACTGTTGGTGATGGTGACCCCCAGGAACTTAAAGCTATCGACCATCTTCACTTCGGAGCCATTGATGCAGGTGGGAGTGTGTGTCATGCTACACTTCCTGAAGTCGATGATCAGTTCCTTTCGTCTTTCCAACATTTAGAGAGACACTTGGATGAGGAAGTGGAAGGATGGGTTAGTAAGTTTGCCGATGACACAAAGGTTGGTGGAGTTGTAGATAGTGTTGAGGGCTGTTGCAGGTTACAACAGGACATTGACAGGATGCAGAGCTGGATTGAGAAGTGGCAGATGGAGTTCAACTGAGATAAATGTGAAGTGACTCATTTTGGAAGGTCGAATTTGAATGCTGAATACGGGGTAAAAGGCAGGATTCTTGGAAGTGTGGAGGAACAGAGGGATCTTGGGATCCACGTACATAGATCCCTCAAAGTTGCCACCCAGGTTGATAGGGTTGTTAAGAAAGCATATGGGAACGGAATTCCCTCCTACCCTGCGGGGCGGGAGGTCCCGGCGGGATGGAGTGGCGTGAACCACTCCCGCGTTGGGCCGCCCCAAAGGTGCAGAAGTTTCCGCACCTTTAGGGGCCAAGCCCTAACCTTGAGGGGCTAGGCCCGCGCCGGAGTGGTTAGCGCCCTTCGCCAGTCGGCAGAAGTCCGCGCATACGCCGGAGAGTCAGCGGCTGCTGATGTCATTCCCGCGCATGCGCAGGGGAGGGGGTCACATCGTGAAGACTATGGCGAACGCGGATGGAAAAGAGTGGGCCCCGATCACGGGCCAGGCCACCATGGGGACACCCCCCGGGGCTAGATAGGCCCGTGCCTCCCAGGACCCCGGAGCCCGCCCTCGCTGCCTGGTCCCGCCAGTAAGGGAGGTGTTTTGATTCACGCCGGTAGGACCGGCATGACAGCGGCGGGTCTTTGGCCCATCGCGGGCCGGAGAATCGCCGGGGGGGAGGAGGGCCTGCCGACAGGCGCGGTGCGATTCCCGCCCCTGCCGAATCTCTGGTGCTGGAGACTTCGGGAGACGTCGGGGGCGTGATTCATGCCGACCCCCGGCGATTCTCTGGCCCGGCGGGGGTCGGAGAATCCCGCCACAGGTGTGTTAGCTTTTATTAACAGGGGGATTAAGCTAAAGCGCTGCGAGGTTTTGCTGCAGCTTTATAAAAATTGAGGGAACTAGGACTTTTCTCACTGGAGTGAAGAAGGAAGAGACGTGACTTGATAGAGGTGTACAAGGTGATGAGAGGCATGGATAGAGTGGATAGTCAGTGACCTTTCCCCAGGGCGGAAATGGCTGTCACGAGGGGGACATAATTTTAAGGTGATTGGAGGAACGTGTAGGGGAGATGTCACAGATCAGTTCTTTACACAGAGAGTGGTGGGTGTGTGGCATGCACTGCCAGCGGAGATGGTGGAGTCAGAGTCATTAGGGACATTTAAGCGACTCTTGGACAGGCACATGGACAGCAGTAAATTGATAGGGTGTAAGTTAGGTTGATCTTAGATTAGGATAAATGGTTGGCACAACATTGTGGGCCGAAGGGCCTGTACTGTGCTGTACTGTTCTATAGAAACACAGTTGCAAACAATTGTTATTCTGTGGTCTGCTTTTGCATTAGGAAACATGAATACAGTTGCCGGGAACAGATTTTGTATAGATTTCAGTGAATTCTGCACTTGGATCCTTAAGTCTCTCTCCTCAATCATGGTTCCGAGCTTCCCATCATTTAGAAAATAATGTAACTTTCTTAGCTCTAAAGTGTGTGACCTCACATTTTCCTGTGTTGAACTCCATCTGTTACTATTTTGCCTAGCCACTGAATCTATCAATGCCCTTTTGCAACTCAATGCACATGTCTACACTATTAACTGTGCCACCTAACTTAATCTCTTAAGCAAACTGAGACACACAACTCTCAACTCCTTCATCCGAGTCATTTATAAGTAGAGTGAAATCTTGTGATCCCTGAACAGCTCGCTGGAGGATTGAGTCACATCCTATCAATTTGAGTATAAACCTATTGCGTATAAATCTCCCACACATATTCGAAGCATTTGTCTGTCCAGGTTACAGGCAAGTTCATGTCATTGATAGGGCTTGGCCCCTAAAGGTGCGGAAACTTCTGCACCTTTGGGGCGGCCCAACGCGGGAGTGGTTCACGCCACTCCATCCCGCTGGGACCTCCCGCCCCGCAGGGTAGGAGGGAATTCCGTTCCCATATGCTTTCTTTTAACAGTCTCTTCTATGGAACCTTGTCGAATGCCTTCTGGACGTCCATAATATCCATAGCAAATCCCTTATCTACCACGTTAGTCATTTCCTCCACAAATTAAAATAAGGTTGTTAGACCTAATTTGCCCATTAAAAATCCATACTGGTTCTCTTTGGTCACCTCATATTCACTCAAGCCAAACTTTACTATGGGCGGAATTTTCCCGAAAAACAGCAGTGTTGGGTTCCGACTGAAAACAGGCATGTTTCCCCCTGGAGAAACAGCCTGGTTTTCTCTCCCGATATTTTGACATTGTGTCAAAACAAAACATTGGGACGTATTTTGGACGATCACTCTGGTGGGGCGGGGCCTCATAGAGCCAGCAAGCCTGGCTCCACGGAGATCAGGTACCGTTTTTGATGGGCGGCAGGATCTCAAAGTGAAACTAACCCCCCCCCCCCCCCCCCCCCCCCCCACCACCACCACCAACATCATTGGCATCGGGGCTTAGTGGGAAACCTGACCCCTGCAATGTGGTTCCCTGGAAGTCCTGTCCCTTGGCCCACCCCTGGCCCTGTCCCCCGGGGCCCCACCCCCGGCACTGCCAACCTGGTACTTCTGGGTTGGCATTGTGAGGGTGGCATTGCCAGGGGGCAATGCCAGAGCACTGTTCTGCCATGTCCCTAACCACCAGGGCCACACCGGCCTCCGCATCCCCGACATGGTCATCTCGGCTGCTGGATGGCAGGAGTGATTCCCGCCGATGTGACAGCATGCCAACAGGGGGAACATATGATGCCCCCAGAAGATGGCCGTTACGCGACTGATAGAAATGAGGCTATGACAGGTGAGGACCTTGAGAGGATTGTTATCACTAAGGAGGGAGTGATGGGCAAGCTAATGGGGCTAAAGGTAGACAAGTCTCCTGGCCCTGATGGAATGCATCCCAGAGTGCTAAAAGAGATGGCTAAGGAAATTGCAGATGCACTAGTGATAATTTACCGAAATTCACTAGACTCTGGGGTGGTCCCGGTGGATTGGAAATTAGCAAACGTGACGCCACTGTTTAAAAAAGGAGGTAGGCAGAAAGCAGGAAATTATAGGCCAGTGAGCTTAACTTTGGAAGTAGGGAAGATGCTGGAATCTATCATCAAAGAAGAAATTGCGAGCCATCTGGGTAGAAATTGTCCCATTGGGCAGACGCAGCATGGGTTCGTAAAGGGCAGGTCATACCTAACTAATTTAGTGGAATATTTTGAGGACATTACCAGTGCAGTAGATAACAGGGAGCCGATGGATGTGGTATATCTGGATTTCCAGAAAGCCTTTGACAAGGTGCCACACAAAAGGTTGCTGCATAAGATAAAGATGCATGGCATTAAGGGTAAAGTAGTAGCATGGATAGAGGATTGGTTAATTAATAGAAAGCAAAGAGTTGGGATAAATGGGTGTTTCTCTGGTTGGCAATCAGTAGCTAGTGGTGTCCCTCAGGGATCCGTGTTGGGCCCACAATTGTTCACAATTTACATAGATAATTTGGAGTTGGGGACCAAGGTCAATGTGTCCAAGTTTGCAGATGACATTAAGATGAGTGGCAAAGCGAAAAGTGCAGAGGATACTGGAAGTCTGCAGAGGGATTTGGATAGGTTAAGTGAATGGGCTAGGGTCTGGCAGATGGAATACAATGTTGACAAATGTGAGGTTATCCATTTTGGTAGGAATAACAGCAAACGGGATTATTATTTAAACGATAAAATATTAAAGCATGCCGCTGTTCAGAGAGACTTGGGTGTGCTAGTGCATGAGTCACAGAAGGTTGGTTTACAAGTGCAACAGGTGATTAAGAAGGCAAATGGAATTTTGTCCTTCATTGCTAGAGGGATGGAGTTTAAGACTAGGGAGGTTATGTTGCAATTGTATAAGGTGTTAGTGAGGCCACACCTGGAGTATTGTGTTCAGTTTTGGTCTCCTTACTTGAGAAAGGACGTACTGGCGCTGGAGGGTGTGCAGAGGAGATTCACTAGGTTAATCCCAGATCTGAAGGGGTTGGATTATGAGGAGAGGTTGAGTAGACTGGGACTGAACTCGTTGGAATTTAGAAGGATGAGGGGGGATCTTATAGAAACATTTAAAATTATGAAGGGAATAGATAGGATAGATGCGGGCAGGTTGTTTCCACTGGCGGGTGACAGCAGAACTAGAGGACATAGCCTCAAAATAAGGGGAAGTAGATTTCGGACTGAGTTTAGGAGGAACTTCTTCACCCAAGGGTTGTGAATCTATGGAATTCCTTGCCCAGTGAAGCAGTTGGGGCTCCTTCATTACATGTTTTTAAGGTAAAGATAGATAGTTTTTTGAAGAATAAAGGGATTAAGGGTTATGGTGTTCGGGCCGGAAAGTGGAGCTGAGTCCACAAAAGATCAGCCATGATCTAATTGAATGGCGGAGCAGGCTCGAGGGGCCAGATGGTCTACTCCTGCTCCTAGTTCTTATGTTCTTATGTTCTTATGTACACCATTTAGGCATATTTTAAAGTATTCAAATCATCCGATTATGTCGTTGGCAGGGGACAGGGAATATATCATTCTGAAATTTCCCTGGCACAAATCCCATTATGTCCCTCTTGCAAGAGTTAGCACTGTAACAGGATTGGGTGGTTGGGCCAGGAAAACTCCCCCCTTTAAGGGGATGAGTTCCTGGAATGTCATGTGACCCAATCAGCAAATAATTCTGGAGTGCATGAACCCTGGGGGCGGAGTGTGTTTTTCCCAGTTAGTTAGGAATTTGGAGTCTTGGAACATGGTAACGTTTCATCCCACTCTCTGCATATAGTTATTACTTTAATATACAGGAATGAACCAACTGGGTGGTGGCTTGTCTGTCAGGATATTGCATTACTGCTGCAGGAACCGGGGGAGCAGACCATGTTTGAAAGCCTTTCCTTGAATCAAACTCATCCAGCAGGCTATGACTGAAAAATGTCTCTATGTGGCAAATTGGAACCATTCAACCCCAATACGGAGAAGTGGGGCCTATAGTGAATGCCACATCTATTTTTTTAAGGTCTATGAAACTGGGGTGGAGAAAAGCAGAGGCTAATCCTATTGACAGTCTGTGAACGCATGCGTATTTCCTGACTAGGAGACTGACTTCCCAGATGCCCCCCGACTAAAAATCGTTTGAGCTTGTGGAATTAGTCAAGGAACATTATCACCCAAAGCCATCAAGAATAATGCAACTATACAAGTCCAATTCGATTAACAGGGCCCCAGGGGAGACAATTCCAGTGTTCATAGCAGCCTAAAATAAACAGCTGAACAGTGTGAGTTCGGGTCTGCACTTAACGACATGTTGAGGGGCAGACTGGTCTGTGGTGTTAACGACACGGCCACAGTTAAAAAATTGTTTTCAGAGGCAGATATTATCACAAAGAAGGCATTAGAGGTCACCCAGGCTATGGGAAGTGCTGAGAAGGTTGACATGAAGTTACAGAGCATGCAAGCAGGTGAGGTTCACCAGGTTTGGCGGGAAGCTGCTTGCAGCCGCGGTGCCAAAGATGAAGGTGCAGAAAGTAATGAACAAAGGGGATCAGGGCAGAAGAGGGCACAGAGAGACAGAGAATTTGGTCACAGACCATGAGCAATGAAGAATGCTATCGGTGGGGACGAGACCATCCCAGGAAAGATGTATATTCAGGGAAGCTACATCTCATGTCTATAATAAGAGAGGGCAGATTAGGAGGAAATGCAAGACTAGGCAAAGCCCACAGGGGGCTATCAGAAAAAAAAACTCAGATTCCAGTACACAGTGTTAAGAATAACCCCAAAAATTGGTCTGTTGTACACAGTTTAAACACTGTGACACCCCCAGTGACAATTATACTAATGGTAAATGGTCAGCCGTTCAGAATGGAGGTGGACACGGGACCTCCGCTCCAGTTGGACATGAACAAATATGTTACTATTTGCACGATGGGGCCCAGCACCTGAAGTTAAAAGGCACGATGGCCAGGCTAGCCACATATGCTGGGCAAGCTTTAAGAATCCAAGGAACAATCACAATGCCCGTAAGCTGCCGACACCAGTCAGCTCAACTGCCTTTAATGGTAGTGGGAGCGGGTCAAAGGCTAAATCTGATGGGCCAGGATTGGCTTCGCTAAATTAAATTAAATTGGCTGGAAATCTTCAATATTAATGAAGGAGTTCTTCATGATGTTCTTAAAAAATGTTCTTAGGTGAGAAAGAGGGCCTGGAAGCAAAGATTTATGGGATCTTAAGACCACACCTAAGTTTTTCAGAGCCTGACCCACCCCCTAAGCCTTAAACGAGAACATAATGAGTCTGAACTCAAGCGACTAGGGGAATTAGGTATCATCAAACATGTACTGTTTTTGGAGTGGGCGGCTTCAATCATGCCAGTGGTAAAGCCAGATGGAATGACCCAATACCAAGAATTGAAGTTTAATAAGCATAAATGGCAGGAGGCTTAACTTATACAAAACTTGATATGAATCATGTGTACCAACAATTAGAATTAGACAAAATATCCTGGGAATTTGTTACGGGAGATGCCAACCAATATACCTGGCTACCTTCAGAGTCTGTTCTGCATGTGCAATTTTCTAACGAAGGATGGAAGGTTTACAACAGGATCTACCCAAGGTGATTGTTTATGTAGATAATGAGAGAGATGTAAATTCCAAGCTCCGGAAGTGATGCATTTAGGATTCAGAGTGAACGCCAAAGGGTTGCACCCTATGGAGGAGAAGATCAAAGCAATAAATCAAGCACCAGGACCCAAAAATACATCAGAAATGAAATCCTTTTGAAGAATGGTGAACTATTATGGTGAACTATGTTTCCTAATCTTTCGACATTGTTGGCACCCTTACACACACAGAAGCACCAGAGGTGGTTTCGGAAACAGCATCAGAAAGAAACCTTTGAATAGGTCAAATTAGCTTTACAGTCATCCAGTCCCTTCGTCCATTTTGACTCTTCAAAAGAGTTCATTCTTATTTGCGACGTGTCCCCTTTTGGAATCGGAGTGGTTTTGGCCCATAAAATGGAAGATGTGCAGAAAGGAATATTGTGGCTTCACAGCAGCAGGTTCCCAGGTTCGATTCCCCGCTGGGTCACTGTGCGGAGTCTGTAGGTTCTCCCCGAATCTGCGTGCGTTTCCTCTGGGTGCTCTTGTTTCCTCCCACAGTCCAGGTCAGGTGGATTGGCCATGCTAAATTGCCCTTAGTTTCCAAAAAGGTTCGGAGGGGTTATTGGGTTACGGGGATAGGGTGAAGTGAGGGATTAAGTGGGTCAGTGCAGACTCGATGGGCCCAATGGCCTCCTTCTGCACTGTATGTCTATGTTCAAGGGAAAAGGTTAAAAAAACACCTGGACCATCTCAGGAGGAGAAAACCACACACAGAACCAATGGCACAAGCTGGCCCTTATAGGCTTGTCGGTGAGATGGCTACGAATAGAAGTGTGGCCGCAGCAAGCTAACCTAAGGTCGAATCCAGTAATATTCCAGGGAAACTGAGGCAACTTCGCAAATTGAGAGTCAGCCCGTTGATGTTCGAACTGAAGTTATCTCTACTGCTGAAGCACCCATCGCTCTCAAAGGATCAAGAAGTCCCCTGACTTTCTTACCTTATAAGCGACTGTTTGGAGAGACACTTCTGTGTATTTTTGTAAATAATTCCTTTGTTAATTGAGAATTTCATCAGGAACTTAAAGGGGGAGGGATGTGGTAGAGTGGCCCTTTAAGAGGGCGAGATCTGGAGTGTCATGTGACCTGATTGGCCAATGGAGCCAGAGTGTGTGAACCCAGAGGGCAGAGTGCGGTTTCCTCAGTTAGTTAGAAGTTTGGAGTCTTGAAACATGATGTTTCTCCAGTTGCCGACAGGATTCTTTGATTGCCGACATCGAAATCGTGTTCGGCAATCGGCCGGAGAATCCCCTCTTTGCGGTGAAATTGGGGGCGGCGCGTTTTTCTGATGATCTGCCCCCACAAAGACGGCGTACTCGAGCAAGCCATTGGGATTACCTCAAGACGTCACCTGAGGCCCTCCCCCGATGCTCCGCCCCCGATGGGCCAAATTCCTGACGGTGTCGGTCGCGTGTCCTCCCAACTTTCCCAAATCTAGCGTGGCGGCTGCGGACTGTGTCCAGCGCCATCACAGCCGGTGGGTGGGGGGGGGGAGGGGGGCAGCCGTTCTGCTGGCATGGGGGGCTTCGGCGGGGGCTGGGGGACTGGTGGGAGGTGGTCAGGGATGGCGAGGGGGGGTTACTATGGGGAAGTGTTTGGCAGGCCGGTTCCACGCGCAGCCGACGCCATGTTGTATGGTGCGGCCGCCGCTGGCCACCGCCGTGCGCATGCATGGCCATGGACCCGGCCATTCTGCATCCGTGTTGGCAACTAAAGCTGGGGGCTTTATGGGGTGCAGTTGCTGGCCCCCCACCGGACAGAGCATTGGTGCAGGGGTGGCGCCGGCGTTTTGGTGATAAGACCAGACGCATCGCCCGGACATAGCTGCAGAATCGGGGAATCCAGCCCGGTAGCTTTTATCTCAGGCTCAGAATGCAGTTATTACTTTAAGAAACTGTTATTCATTAATCAACTTGGTCGTTGCCCATCTGTCAGGATATTACATGTAAATAGTCCAAATTTGTCAACTGCAAATGCCAAACTCTCTCATACACAAGCTCTTATCTCCAAATGTAAATGTACTTCAATATAGGTTGAAATATAGCAAAGTAATAAAACATGTGCCTCGTTCATTACGGTAGCTTTAAGCAGGCTGGGCTAAATCTACCATTCAGAAAAAAAAGTACATTCACTTGCCATGAGGAGCTGCAGTCAGATTTGATACTGGCTGGCTATTTTGGTCTGAATGGGAGCTGAATGTTTCCTGTCTGCTGAAGGCGTTCACTCATTCCTTCCACAGCTGTGTATACAGAGTGGCGGCACAGTCTAACATTTAACCCAGCACACAGCCCTCGATATTACTGTGAAACTGGAGCCAAGATCACTTGCGAGCAGCAGCACGTCATTTCCCCACTCTGATTGCTTCCTACACCCGTAACTGCTCTGTCATATTTTGGCTTTATTGAGGGATAGAATTGAAAACAAGTTATACTGAGCTTATTACACAAAACATAAACTTCCATCGTAGGCGGAAGTATTATGGTTTATGAAAAGCGAATTGGACACCCAAGCAAATGGTGTTGGCGTGAAAGAAAGCAGTTGAAGCTGTTTTGCTCAGTTTAACTCTTTGCATCGCCGACAGTCATCCAACTTTTTTTTAGCAAACCGATTACTTTTCTTAAAAAGATATTTTTATTCTGCTCCTTTTCCACATTTTCATCAAATTTACACCCACCGACAAATAATCAACAATAACAAATACAATCCCCTGGCCAACAATCCCTTTATGAATATTTCCCACACTCTCTGTCTGTCAGCTTTGACAAAGAGTCATCAGACTCGAAACGTTAGCTCTTTTCTCTCCCTACAGATGCTGCCAGACTTGCTGAGATTTTCCAGCATTTTCCCTTTCGTTTCAGATTCCAGCATCCGCAGAAATTTGCTTTTAATCCCTTTATCCCCCCCCCCCCCCAAACAGCCCCCAACATTTTAAATACAGAACACAAAAGAAAAAGGATCAGGAATCCACCATCAACCCATACATAATCACCAATACCTTCCAAACCCAACCCCAAACACCCCTCCTAATGTTCAATGTATTCCAATTCTTGAAAATGCATGATAAACAATGCACATGAGTTGTCGAACACTTCCATCCTTCCCCTCAGTTTGAACTTTGCTTTCCCGAGCATTAGGAACTCCAGCATGTTTCCCCACCACGCTGAGGCAGAGGGTGGAGAAGCTGACCTCCACCCCAACAGGACCCGCCTTCGGACGATGAGTGAAGTGAAGGTCAAGACATCTGCCTTTGCACCCACTTCCAACCCCGTCTGATACAACACCCCAAATATGGCTTCTAGGGGACTTGGTTCGAGTCTCACGTGCACCGCCTTCAAGATTACCCTGAAGACTTCCCTCCAATAACTCTCCAGTTTTGAACAGGGCCAAAACATATGAACGTGATTTGCAGGCCACCACACCCCTCCCCCCCCCCCCCCCCCCCCCCCACAGGTTTCACAAACATTCTCCACCCCGCTCTCAAAGAGTCGGCTCATCCTCGTTCTTGTGAGGTCCGCCCTATACACCACCTTCAGCTGTACCAGCCCCAACCTCGCACACAAAGTTGAGGCATTCACCCTCCGGAGCACCTCACACCACAACCCCTCCTCAATGCTCTCTCGCAACTCTTCCCCCCACTTCGCCTTAATCCTCTCCAGCGATACCTTATCCTCCCCCAGAAACACTCCATAACTCGTCGACACCATCCCCTTCTCCATTCCCCCCGTTGTCAGTACCTCCTCCAACAGAGTGGGAGGCGGCACAATCGGAAAGCTCTGTACCTCCTTCCCGGGGAAATCTCGGACCTGCGTATATCTGAACATCTCCCACTGCCCCAACCTGTTTTTCTCCCCCAGCTGCGCCAGCCTCACAAGCAAAACGATAACTTAAGGGCATTGGCCAACTGCCACTCACAGATTTTTCTATTAACTTTCACTGGGGCTTTACAATAAAACCTGATGTTTTAGATATTTATCAACAACAACAAGGGATAACCAGCAAAGATAGTTTTAATCATATTATTAGATGTTCTAGGTCATGACTGTGGCAATGAAATAGACAGATTTGAGTTTCTATCCTTCTGAGTGGTCCATCCAGTCTAACATGCACCTAATGAAGCTCATTGTAATCGTGGTAGCAGATTTAAGATACAGGCACCTTGTAACTGTAAGGCAGAATGGGTTCAGGGAGCCGCATTCCCTAATTCTGTCCATACTTCTGATACTCTTATGTTCTAAGACTATGGGCGGAATTCTCCGCAAGGCCCGACGCCGTCGTGAAACCTGGAAAGGTTCACGACGGCGTCGGAAGCCTCTCCCGGCCTCCTATTCTCCTTTACCCGGGGGGGGATAGGCAGGCCATACCGGGAATCTCGGCGGCCAGGCCTTGTCCCTGGCTTCAAGGGCCGGTGCACCAAGAATGACGCCGCGGCGGAGCCTAATGACGTCAGCCGCGCATGCGCGGGTTGGACAGCTCAAACCCGCGCAAGAGCGGTGGCCGTCTTTCCCCTCCGACGCCCCGCAAGATGTGGTGGCTTGATCTTGCGGGGCGGCGGAGGGGAAAGAGTGCGTCCCCTTGAGACGCCGGCCCGACGATCGGTGGGCACCGCTGGCAGGCCAGACCCCTCCCGAGCACGGTCGTGGTTCTCGATCTCCGATCCGCCCCATACAGGCCCCACACTTACCTGGCGCGCCATGTTCACGACGGCAGCGACCAGGTGTGGTTGCCGCCGTCGTGAACAGGTCGGAAACGGCAGGCCACTCGGCCCATCTGGGTCGGAGAATCGCGGGCCGCCGTGAAAAACGGCGGCCCGCGTTTTTCCGAGCGGCGTGTGGGAAAACCGGACATGCCATTTTGGGGGGGTGGGAGAATAGCGGGAGGTGCAGGAGCGGACCTCCCGCTATTCTCCCACCCATTGTGGTTGCGGAGAATCGCGGCCTATAAGTGGTAACTGAATTTCTGGTTCAGAAAATAAGTAAATAAACAGATAAATTATGGCCCTGACGTCTGTTATCATGAAATGCCTTGAGTAGCTAGTCATGAGACGGATCAATGCCAGCCTCACAGATGGTCTCGATCCACTGCAGTTCGCCTACTGCGGCAACCAGTCTACAGCAGATCCTATCTCTCTGGCCCTACAATCAACACTCGAACATCTCGACAAGGATACCTATGTCAGTCTGCTGTTCACAGCCTACAGCTTCGCCTTCAATACCATTATCCCAAAAAGACCTATAACCAAACTCTTGAAGGGCGGCACGGTGGCACAGTGGTTAGCATTGCTGCCTACGGCGCTGAGGACCCGGGTTCGAATCCCGGCCCTGGTTCACTGTCTGTGAGGAGTTTGCACATTCTCCCCGTGTCTGCGTGGGTTTCACCCCCACAACCCAAAGATGTGCAGGTTAGGAGGATTGGCCACATTAAATTGCCCCTTAATTGGAAAAAATGAATTGGATATTCTAAATTTATTTTTTTTTTAAACTCTTGACCCCTCCCTGTGCAGCTGGATCCCTGACTTCCTCACCAACAGACCACAATCTGTCAGGGTAGGTAACAATACCTCCTTAACAATAGTTACCAACACTGGGGCCCCGCAAGGATGTGTGCTCAGTCCTCTATTGTACTCCCACACATACGACTGTGTGGCAAGATTCAACTCCAATTCAATCTGTAAGTTTGCAGATGATACAACTGTGGTGGGTTGTATCTCAAACAACGATGAATCAGACTATAGAAGGGAGATAGATCACTTGGTTGCATGGTGTACCGAAAACAACCTCTCTCTAAATGTTGGAAAGACCAAGGAACTGATCATCGGCTTCAGGAAGCGTAGCATGACACACACACCTGTCTGCATCAATGGCCCCGAAGTGGAGATGGTCGATAGCTTTAAGTTCCTGGGGGTCACCATCACCAACAGTCTGTCCTGGTCCTCTCACGTTGATGCAACAGTCAAGAAAGCCCAATAACGTCTCTACTTCCTGCAGGAGCTAAAGAAATTTGGCATGTCTGCATCGACTCTCACAAACATCACAGATGTGCGATAGAGAGCATCCTATCCGGCTGCATTACATCTTGGTATGGCAACTGCTCGGCCCAAGATCGCAAGAAACTCTAGAGTGTGGTGAACTCAGCCCAACGCATCGCAAAAGCTTGCCACCCCCACATTGATTCTGTCTACACCTCCCGCTGCCTCGGGAAGGCAGACAGCATTATCAGAGACCCCTCACACCTAGGCTTTGCCTTCTTCCAGATCCTTCCATCAGGCAGAAGATACAGAAATCTGAAGACCCACACATCCAGGCATAGGAACAGCTTCTTCCCCACAGCTACTACTCCTCAACGACTCTCCCTCGGACTGATCTGTTCCCTGTAGGAACATTATTCATGACATTCTGCGCTGCTCTTGTTTGGCCCTTGTTCCGCACTGCAACCAATCACTATTTGTTGATGCATTCCTGTCAATGGACTCTTAGGATTATTCTTTTGTCTACTATGTACGTACTGTGTACGTTCCCTTGGCTGCAGAAAAATACTTTTAACTGTATTTCGGTACATGTGACAATAAATATCAATCAATCAATCAAAAACTTCCACGGTGGATGGCTCAATAACCAGGGCGCATGGATGTAAGGTAAAGCGCAGGAGGTTTAGAGAGGATATGAGGAACAATGTTTTCTCCCAGGAGATGGTTGGGATCTGGAACTCACTGCCTGAAAAAAATGGGAGAGATGGAACCCTCACAACATTTAAGAAGCATTTAGAGAAGCACTTGAAATGCCACAGGTGCAGGAAAATGGGATAAGAGTAGATAGGTGCTTGATAGCTGGCCTGGGTACGATGGGCCGAAGGGCCTCTTTCCATGCTGTAAAAACTCTATGATTCTAAGATAAGCAAATATTAATAAGAAAATGTCTTTCTGGTCAATCACATGCATAACTTCCAGAAAGCATGCTGATTTTGTCCTATGGAATCTATCCAATGGAGTCAGTCTCCTGAGGTAGGTAATGTCCAGGAAAATAAAACTGTGTCAAAACCTCCATTCTGAGAACAATGAAACAAAATCCCAGATTGATAATTGAACCTTACACCCACACTTCCAACCCTGACCAACTGCATTCCACAGTGACTCATCCATGGCTCCAGCAGACACTGAACATGATGTTCCATAAACCAGAGTCTGTGCTCATTCCTCTTCTTAAGAATGAATTGCCATACAATTTATTCTTTTTGTTGGTGTGGTGAATCACAGTAGCATAATTCACACTGTATTACACATGTTGTACTATGTCTCTGTAAGCTCGGCACACGAGCAGTTGCGCTGTTCTGCCACTAGGGGGAGATGTACTGGGAGTGTACGGGAGTTTGTACTGGACTTCACCCTTGGCTCCACCCACGGCTCCTCCCCCTAACTGGAAGTATAAAGGTTGATGCTGAGAGCCTGCCTGCCAGTTCATCTGGAGTTCATCTTGTCACAGGCAGGCTCTGTTGTAAGACGATTAAACCACTGTTCACTTCTAACCACGTGTCGCGTGAATTGATGGTCTCATCAGTTGGTAACTTACTTCTGCCAGGGCCGGAGGGAGTAGCGGAGGGTGGCCGGGAAGTGGACTGTGGGGTCCAGGTGGACAGGCATGGAACACCATTGACGCAGCGGTAAGGCAGCCATGCACCTGTGCACGCCGCTGACAGCCCACTTTGAACTTAGTGCCACAGGTCGTATAGGTGTCCACCCAGGGCACCCCCCCCCACATGCCCGCTGGCCCCAGTTGACCCATCAGCTGTATGGGCATGCTCCAACACAACCAGTGCCACCTTGTTGGCTGGGATGAGTGTGTGTGGGGATTGTAATGTGTATGAGCGGCTGCAGCTTGTCAGCCTCCCGAGTGTCAATCACGGACCTTTTTTCATTGGAATCGATTGTGTTCCACGTGGCGCCGGTGCTAGCCCCTCCACAGTTGCTGAATCGGTTCAGCAGGTTCGACTCAAGTTTTGCTGTCGTTAAAGTCCACAAATTCTGCCCCAGCACCAACACCAAATTCTCAGGAATGGAGAATCCTGCCCCCTATTTACATTCTCCATTTCCCGGACGCTGATTTTGTAATCAGCGATCGGGCGGAGAATCCAGTTTTACGACCGAATCACCTGTTTAACGCAGGTTGCGAATGCTCCGCCCCCTGCAAAATGACATCATCGCGGTGCACGCTGCACGCCATTAGGTCGGCCTCAGTACGTTACCGGAAGGCCTCCCCCGATACTCCACCCCCGACGTGCCGGGTTCCCGACCGCGGGGTTGACGTGTGCTCTCAGCGGTCGGGAACCCGACGTGGCGGCTACGGACTGTGTCCAGCATCACCACAGTCGGGCAGGAGCAGTACTGCTGGCTGGGGGACTTCGGCGAGGGCTGGGGGGACTGCTGGGGAGTGGCCAGGGGGTGGCGATGGGGGTGTCCTATCTGGCAGGTTGGGCCACACACGGCTGGCGCCGTCATAGAATTTACAGTGCAGAGGGAGGCCATTCGGCCCATCGGGTCTGCACTGGTCCTTGGAAAGAGCACCCTATCTAAGCCCACACCTCCACCCTATCCCCGTAACCCACTTAACGTTTTTTGGACACTAAGGGCAATTTATCATGGCCAATCAACCTAACCTGCACATCTTTGGACTGTGGAAGGAAACCGGAGCACCCGGAGGAAACCCACGCACACACGGGGAGAACGTGCAGACTCCGCACAGACAGTGACCCAAGCCGGGAATAGAACCTGGGACCCTGGAGCTGTGAAGCAACTGTGCTACCCACTGTGCTATCATGTTGTACGGCACGAGCGCTGCAAGTCGTCGCCCTGCGCGTGCGCGGCCACGGAAATTCTCCGGCCGTTTATTTTGTGAAGGCCATACGTTCTACGTGGTGCGGCTGCTCGCCCCTCACCGGTCGGAGGATTGATGCTGAGGCAGCGCCAATTTTTGCCACATAAAGCACCACGGATCCTCCGGATATAACCTCAAAGTCGGAGAATCCAGCCCATGGTGTTCATACCTCTCCTCATTTTGTGGTACCGCATTACATTAATTCTCAGCATTATTTCATTGAGTGTGTCTTCACTGTGCATTTCCTGCCCTCCTTGTGAACAGTGCTATTCTGTGATTCGATCTAGTTGAACTTTCTCTGAAATGCCTTCAAGGTGTCAGTGTTCTTTGGAAAATGGAGTGGTTAAAAATACACATAACAGGGATGCCAAAAGCTCAAAATGGTCAATAGCGAATGTCACGCTGTTTTATGCTACGCTGGATTCTCCTTCCTGTGTATACCTACACCACATGGACTGCAGCAGTTCAAGAAGGCAACTCACCACCACCTTCTCAAGGGCAATTAACGATGGGCAACAAATAGCGGCCTTGCTGGTAGCGCTTAAATCCCATGACCTATTATTTTTTTTAATGTCCACATCTTCTGCTTCCTGCATTCTCCCAGCAGCCACGCTGCCAGTGTGGGTACCTGCCAGAAATATCCAACTATGGTGGCCTAACCCTGACCGCTTATACTCTGGTGGGGTCCTGAGTGCAGTTCAATGGCAATTGCTGCGCTGTATTTCTGCCAGGATAACGGGCCTGAGGAACGTGTGAGCAATTACCTTGTCTCAGCACAACTGAACATCTGGTCCTGTGGATGAGGTAACCCACCCTGTAATCCTGCCTTATTATTTGATCCAAAATGAATCAAAGTTGAATATAGATTTACTGACCCGGATTAGCTGGAGAACAACCTACCCAGCTCAATACCCAAACAATCAAGGGTCAATTTCTTCAGCTTCAAAACAGAGCCTGGAAGGCAAAAAGAAAAACCAGAGTGAATTTTAAAACTTTGACTCTTTCACAGCGAAGGCGACTGGCCGCACGAGGCTGACAGCGTGACAAGGGCAGGAAAGGTGTGTGGCACGTCACATTCGAACGTAAAGCCCCACGCTCTGGGCAGAATTTTCCCAATAATTTGCAAAGTGTTATTTTCGATGTGAAAATCGGTGTGATTCCAGTCGGCCTCGGAGGCACAATCCGAACACCAATTTTTAGACACTTCGAATTGTTTTTCCCCCACGTGACAATCTGATTTGCCCGCCCCGAGGATCATCTGAGCACTTCAATGAAGGCAGTGCGACATTTAAGCAGCTCCACGGCACTTGCTCTTATTCAAGTCAGGAGGATGGCAGCTGGGAAGCCTGTTGCCGGATTTACGGAGTCATTTGCGGAATGCCGTGGAGGAGGGGTGGGCTACACACAATATACCCGTACACTGGCAGGATTAGGGTTAGGGTTAAACCGAACCCTCCAGGCGATGAATCCACAGGTGTGCAATATTGGTAAAAGATTTAGAATCATAGAATTAACAGTGCAAAAGAAGGCCATTCGGCCCATCAAGCCTGCGCCGGCCCTTGGAGATGGCACCCCCACTTAAGCCCACACCTCCACCCTATCCCCGTAGCCCAGTAACCCCACCTAGCCTTTTTTTTGGACACTAAGGGCAATTTAACACGGCCAATCCACCTAACCTGCACATCTTTGGACTGTGGGAGGAAACCCACGCAGACACGGGGAGAACGTGCATACTCCGCACAGACAGTGATCCAAGCCAAGAATCGAACCTGGGAACTGCTGGAGCTGTGAAGCAACAGTGTTAACCACTGTGCTACCATGCCACCCACTAAGATGAATGATCTACTCCAATAAGCAAGGGTAAGTGCTCCTCGTCTCCTCCCTGTTCCGTCACCACGGAAGGGAGTGGTGGAAGGGAGTGCCTGCTGGAGGTGTGGTGGGAGTATCTTGCATTGTGGGTGAGGAGGATGGTCTTTAGATGGACTTTGGGGGCAACTCCCTTAAGGAGTTATCCCCTTGGTCCACCATGAGGACCACCATGTTAGGGCCACGCTGAGAAATATCTGTAATAAATCCTGCCACATGATTCCAGGCCCAGAGGACTAGACAATCACCCAGGCCTGGTGAATATGGTGAACGGCCCTTTAAGTGGATGTAAATGGTTATTAAGACCCACTTACATCCTCCCACTGGCCCATGGGGATGAACCTCAATCCCCGCCAGTTTCTGAGGCTCTGGTCAGACCTTATTTGGAATATTGTGAGCAAAGTTTGGCCCCTATCTAAGGAAGCATGTGCTGGCCTTGGAAAGGGTCCAGAGGAGGTTCGCAAGAATAAACCCTGGAATGAACAGCTTGTCATAAGAGGAGCGGTTGAGGACTCTGGGTCTGTACTCGTTGGAGTTTAGAAGGATGAGGGGGGAATCTTATTGAAACTTACAGGATACTGAGGTCTACACAGAGTGGATGTGGAGAGGATGTTCCCACTAGTAGGAAAAACTAGAACCCAATGGCACAGACTCAGACTGAAGGAATCCTTTAAAACAGATGAGGAGGAATTTCTTCAGCCAGAGGGTGGTGAATCTGAGGAACTCTTTGCCGCAGAAAGCGGTGGAGGCCAAATCACTGCGTGTGTTTATGACAGAGTTGGATATGTTCTTGATTAATAATGGGATCAGAGTTATGGGGAGAAGGCAGGAGAATGGGGATGAGAAGTATTATCAGCCATGGTTGAATAGTAGAGCAGACTTGATGGGCAGAATGGTCTAATTGTGCTCCCATGTTATGGTCTTATGATGCGCTTCCACTGCCTTGACAGGTCCAGTGGGCCACTTCAGTACCCGCATCCTGGTGGCCTTCTGTAACCTGGCTCAGCAGTGGGGTGATGACCTTACTGATGAAGACCTGGAGGCGTGTCACGTTTCCTCAGATGAAGAGGAAGACCTGGAGAGAATAGAGGAAGAGACAGATGAGGAGCCGGAGGACGGAGTCCAGGTGAGAGTTCACATCATCAGGAAGGCTAGAGATGCCCTCATCACTTTCAGCTTTATGCAGTAAGGACCAAGGGTGGCACGGTGCCACAGTGGTTAGCACTGCTGCCTCACAGCACAAGGGACCCCGGTTTGATTCCAGCCTTGGGTGACTGTGTGGAGTTTGCACTTTCTGTGTCTGCGTGGGTTTCCTCCAGATGCTCCAGTTTGCTTCAAAGTTGTCCAGGTTGGGTGGATTGGCCATGCTAAACTGCCCCTTAATGTTGAAAGGCTGGGTGGGGTTACGGGAATTGTGCCTCGGTAAGGCACTCTTTCAGAGGGTTGGTACAGACTCGATGGGCTGACTGGCCTCAATCTGCACTGTAGAGATTCTATGTTGTTGGACAGCTCAACAAGCACCTCCAACCCCCCCAGTCCAATGTGACCCCTTCGCGACCATGGGATGAGAGTTGCAGAACCCTTAGTCATCAGGGTGCCGGGGATGGGGAGTCCTGGTGCCTGCTGACCAGTCAATGCAGGAGGGTGATGATGACTCGCCGTGAGGAATGATCTGTGATGCTCCTCAGCAATTACTTATGTCTGACTCCCGTCTGTCTGCAGCACACAGACTCCCTGGCTCATGTCTGAATGAGTTCTATCCCTGCATTCCTTTGTCCCTTACCACGAGTTGAGTATTAGGGTCAAGAGTCTAGGGTTCACTGATACATGCCTGAGTTCTTTCACAATTAAGGAAACATATGCTATGACGGTGCCTCACCGTCTGTCTGACATTGAGGGCCTGTGAGACAAACTTTATCCAGATGTGGAGAAGAGCTTTGCCACTGGGGGGAGGGCTAAGGAACATGAGGTCTTAAGATTGTGAAGACCAATAGAATTTAATACGGTGACATGTGCAGATGTTAGAAATGATAAAGACCCCTAACTATCTGTGCCTGATTTCACCCACACTGTGCCTCTATAATTCCTTATGCTTGTATACCCTCCCCACAACATCTAGCAGTATTCCCAGGATGCAAAGCAGAGGACACACTGGAGAAAAAAATGGCTCTCAGTATACCTGACCATTGGAGATGTGGAGATTGGAGTCTCTCAATTACTTGCTGACAGAATTAGATATCACAGAGCCAATAGCATACACGTATTCATGATGACTTGATGTCAGCAGGTAATGGAAAATGATGACTGAGAAAATGCTGACTGAGAACTCACTCACCTTCTCAGTTGTAACTCATAATCTTCATCTCTCACAGGTCCTGCAAGCAACCCTTGAGAGCTGGTGCAGGATGAAGACCAAAACTGCTCAGAGGAGGTCACACACTCCGACCTACCTCTCCAATAGGAAGAGCATGAACCAACAGGGCCTACCACTCCTCTGATACCATGGCGAATGAGATATGGAAGGGTTATAAGGCCAAAGCATGTAAAGTCAAGGACTTGAAGGGGAGAAATGGGAAGGTGAGAATATTGTAATAATACTAATACAATGAAAGCAATAATGCTGTGTTATGACATCCTGGGCTAGTCTACGGTCAATTCCACCTCCACTTTACCCAGAGTAATGGCACAATTGAAATTAACGGTTAATTGAGAAAATAGCCAAAGTCTTTGGTCTCTGGCTGCACAATAAGTACAGTCACCTGGTTTGTAAATTTAAACACAATTAAGTTTATTACGAACAATAACTATAATTAAGTATGCAGCAAATACAAATAATTAACTATTATCTCATTCCTAATCCCCCCCCCTTCAACTTGCCCCACTCTCTATACACATCCAAGACAGACAAACACAGAAGGGGAAGAGGGGTGTGAAGAAAAATAAAAAGGATAAAAGTCTCTGTTTCAGAGGGGTGTCTTCCCATACACCTCTCTTCAGTCTAGGCCTTAAGTTGGAGGTTTTTGCTTTCACATGGTAATGATATTCACTGTAGATTCATCAAGGTCTCAACAACAACTCTGCAGGTTCGGAGAATGGCAGCTGGGCAACATTTCTGGAGAGAGAGAGAGAGAGTAGCTCACAACTTCTCTCAGCGTCCAGGATATTTCCTGAGTTCTCTGAAAATCATCCCACGTGGGTAGGACCCACCCACCACCTAATGCCAGGCAGATTACAGCCGTTGGCCAATTCATTGGCCACCAGCCAACCAATCGAACTGAATCCCTCTGACCTATCGGGTGCCAGAAAGTCTGAGTTTTCTGTTCAAAAGCTAAATCTCCAGTAGCACAATGTACCATTTTTCACCTTTGAGTTCCTCACTTTCTCTGCTTGACTTAAAGATATATGTCCATTAAACATCCGTGGATCAAAATGATAACCACACAGCTAAAGAAATGGGACATAAGAGAATCAACAGGAAGGGCCCTTAAAGCTGTAATAACAATTACCTGGTAAAAACAATGTAAATCTATGAGACTGATCACAATTTAAGACATGATCGAGCGTTACTCCACATACATTAGATAAAGACTTGAGAGGAGATGTAGTATAAGGGTCTGGAACATACAGGGACTGAGTACTGTGCTACACAGTGAGAAGGTACATGACCCCAACCCAGGGTCAATGTGGTGTTGAGCAGAGATGAGTTAAGACCTAGGCACGGAAATAGTTCCGAGCCTTTACCCATTACTGGACATGTGTAAATAGTTCTACTTGTTAACAAAGATCTTTTGAAGACCAGAAAGACTCCTGTAAGAGACACCATTCTGTAACCAACATCTTTCCTCCACATTAATAGCAGACACATTGACCCCATGGGGTTTTATGTTTGCTTCCTTTCATGCCAGCTTTTGTTGCTCTTTTAATCTGCCACATGCACACATACACACACACACACACCAATAGTCGCCCACTCTGGCCTGTTTAAGCTCCTCCAATAGAGGGAAAAGTTATTTTAAGTTAAAGATTGTTAGAATAGAAGAGATTAAAAATTGAAAACTGTTTCAAATTTGAGATTAGAAATAGAGATCGGAGAAGGGGAGAGTGTTTACTTCTGTTATAATTTTACTTAAAATAGTATTTTATTGTTTATTCTTTAACAATCTTTATTGTCACAAGTAGGCTGACTTTTCAAGTTTCTCAACAACACCATCATATTACTTCCACAAAGGTTCCAATGCCCTGTGCCAAAAGAGCAGCCTCCAGAAAATCAGTGAATCTTCATCCTTATAAAGATTCACGCGAAGAAGTAATAGAGCACATTTGACATCTCCTGATCCTGTGTAATGTTTCCATATAATTTAAAGGACCTTGATGGCCTTTAATACTCCATCTTCTTCTTAAAGGACTTCAAAAATATTTGAAGCTCTCTTGCTAATATTTGCAATAGGTTGTTCTATTATCCTTTTGCCCCCTACCTATACACCTTTTAGTTGCCCGACGCTGGCTTTTCTGTGCACCCAATCATGAAATTCTTAGTTTCCTTGTGGAGATTTCATCAATACAGCAAAAGGAGAAATAATGATGGAAAATGTTGAAAAGGTACAATCGCGTCCAAAAGAAATCAAAACAGCTTATCGTTTTGGATATAAGCCTTTTACGTGAACTCGTAAGTGGCTTTTAGAACTTGAGTTCAATGAATGTTCCAGCGAATATGCTGTTACAGTATTCGGTTGTGTAATGATTTATGCCAGGCCTTTGAGATTGGCCAAGTAGAATATGAGTTCCCTGATTAGTAGCCCAATCAGGGAACCCCTTTCTCTGTATATAACAGAGAGTGTCAGATCCTCTGCACTCCCAGTGTAGACAGCAGACTGTATGCACTCCCAGTGTAGACAGCAAGCTGTATGCACTCCCAGTGTAGACAGCAGACTGTATGCACTCCCAGTGTAGACAGCAGACTGTATGCACTCCCAGTGTAGACAGCAAGCTGTATGCACTCCCAGTGTAGACAGCATGCTGAATGCACTCCCAGTGTCGACAGCAAGCTGAATGCACTCCCAGTGTAGACAGCAAGCTGTATGCACTCCCAGTGTAAACAGCAGACTGTATGCACTCCCAGTGTAAACAGCAGACTGTATGCACTCCCAGTGTAGACAGCAAGCTGTATGCACTCCCAGTGTAGACAGCAAGCTGAATGCACTCCCAGTGTAGACAGCAAGCTGTATGCACTCCCAGTGTAGACAGCAAGCTGAATGCACTCCCAGTGTAGGCAGCAAGCTGAATGCACTCCCAGTGTAGACAGCAAGCTGAATGCACTCCCAGTGTAGACAGCAAGCTGAATGCACTCCCAGTGTAGACAGCAGACTGAATGCATCTGGTTGTTCGGCTGCTGGTTTTGTAAATAAAAGGAATTCTGGTAAAGGGACTTCTGCCTCCGTGAACTTATTACAGGTTGCTACAATCGACATGTTCCTTGTGGCCATATTCACTCCTGAAAGTGGATCTCACATTCTCTACAAGGCAGAGTGAGCCTTTATTCACCCAATATCTAAGCAAATGCAATGACCCCCAGAGATCAAACAGGGAACCTTCCTCATTGGACTTTAATTACTGGGCGTATCAGGTTTGTCTCTTAAAAGTAAAATGGAGGAATGTGGGGGCGGGGAAAAGGTATTGTGACATGTTCTGAATTCTGCCCAAAAAATGCTTGGGTGGATTGATTATTAAAGGAGGGCCCAGGATGCCTTGCTTGGAAGAGGGCGGCATGATGGCACAGTGATTGGCATTGTTGCCTCACAGCGCCAGGGACCCGGGTTCGATTCCGACCCTGGGTAATTGTGTGGAGGTTGCACTTTCTCTCCGTGTCTGCGTGGGTTTCCTCCAGGTGCTCCAGTTTCCTCCCACAGTCCAAAGACGTGTGGTTTAGCTGGATTGGCCATGATAAATTGCCCCTTAGTGTCCATGGAGGGGGTTACTGGGTAACGGGGAAAGGGTGAGGGCATGGGCCTAGGTAGGGTGCTCTTATGGAGAGTCAGTGCAGACACATTGGGCCGAATGGCCTCCTCCTGCATTATAGTGATTCTATGATTTCAAAAGCTATGAAAGTCATGCATTTGTATAGCATGTTTCATAACTTCAAGACTTCCTCAACCGATTTACAGCCAATGAAATATATTGTGCAGTAATTTGAAAATGTAGGAAATTAATTTACACACAGTTAGGCTCTACAAACAGTAATATGATAATAACCAAATCATTCATTGTTGGTGAGAGATAAATATTGCTCAGGTGTCAAGAATAACTATTGTACCAGACAATTGTGCCTTAGATTTAAAAAAAGCTTCTGATTGACTTAATAATCATGAAACAGGTAAATGTTAATTACAAATGTAGATCTATGGGCTTTATTGTTCTCCTTACAATGGTGGCACAGTGGTTAGCACTACTGCCTCACGGTGCGGAGGAATCCCGGCCCCGGGTCACTGTCCGTGTGGAGTTTGCACATTCTCCCCGTGTCTCCGTGGGTCTCTCCCCCACAACCCAAAGATGTGCAGGTAAGGTGGATTGGCCACGCTAAATTGCCTCTGAATTGGAGAAACAAAGAATTGGGTATTATAAATTTAAAAACAAAACAAAAAAGGAACCACAGCCGCAGCCACCGTGTCCAGTACAAGTATCCCAGCCTGGGAAGATCGGAAATACCGCTCCGTGTCTGGGTTACAGTATTTAAAGTCCCGCTAACAAGTCCCTATTGGACGAGGCTCCGCCCACTCAATACAGGCACTCGTACTCCACAAACCCCACGGGGAGATCAATCGTCGATCCTCTGTGGTCTTTGTAAGGGTTATATCATCCCTTCCCCTTAAGTCTGTTTAATTCCCATCGCTCCCGCGATGCTGAGTTACCTGTCTTTTAGCATTCGGCCTCGAGTCCTTGGCAGGTGGAGCTGGATTGGCAGGTGAGAAGCTGACAGGTGACCTTTGCTTCGTCAAGGAGCGCCTGGGCTTCACTGGTGCAGGTTCGTCATTGGTACCGGTCATTGGGAACAAACCAGTTTCTTTGTCCTCCATATCAGACCCTGAGCCTTCACTGTCAGGGGAGACAGCCCTAGGGTCTTCTATCAGCTGTAGCATGGCATGAGAGGCATGAGGTGTGATTCAGAGGCCTCATTGTGCCTGCTTTCGAGTCAGGATGAGGCTGCTGAATCTCCCGTGATATTTGCTGGCCGTGATCCAGTAAACTCATTTCAAAATGCATTTGCGCGATTCTCCGGGTGCCGAGGACCTAAATCGCGCCCGGGAGACTTCGCCAAGGTGCTGTTTAGTGCTGGTTTGCACAAACATGGACCAGTCATATTGTCACTTGAGGGGTGTCTCCCAGGTCATTAGAGATTCCCGGGTGATTGGGGACAGGGCAGGGTGAAACCCTGACACTTGTTTGAAAATTGCCTCAAGATCTCCTCCAAATTTGCTCGATGCTCCTGTTCCGTAGCCCCTGGAATTAATATATCATTGAGGTATACTGCTGCCTTGGGAAGTCCCTGCAGGATATTCTCCATAACATGCTAAAATATGGTATACGCCAAGGAGGCTCAGAAGGGCAGGTGTGCATACTTATACAGGCCCTTATGTGTGTTAATCATAACATATTTACGGGATAGTTCATCCAGTTCGAGCTGGAAGTAGGTGTGGCTCATGTCTAGTTTTGTGAAGGTCTGGTCACCTTCTAATTTGGCAACAAATCCTCTGAGTGACATGGACTACTGGTCCAGTTTTGAGACCCTATTGACTGTGAGTGTATAATCCCTGGAAGGGTGGACTGATCTGTCGGGTTTGAGGACAGGAACGACGGCTGCAGCCACTCCACGAACTGCACCGGTCATATTATCCCAAGGTTTTCAAATCACTCAAACTCAGTTTGCACCTTGTTGAGCAATGACTATGTGACTGATCGTGCTCTGAAGTATTTCGGCATGGCATTGGGGTCGACATAGATTCTGGGCCTGGTTCCTTTTATTTCACCGAGGCCCTCTTGGAAGACTAATAATCTCATATAATCCTCCAATCCCCAATTTAAAAATTTCCCCCAGTCCAGTTGAATCCTCCAGTGCCAATCCTGCCCATGAGACTTGGTCCTGATCCTCGCACGACCATGAGTGGAAGTCGGGCCGACTGTTGTCTGTAGGTTACCCGGGTCTGGCTCTGGTATCCCGTAGGTGTAAGGGTAGAAAGCCCGTTCAGAGGAAATTGATTTTTGTTCATCAATGACAGAGGCGGCAGCTCCCGTATCTAAATCCATCTCGAAGGAATGACCGTTCACGAGTGGCATAATCCTTATTGGGGAGACTTTGCTCATGATGATGCAGTTCAACTGCATTGTCCCTTCATCTGGAGGCTGGCATACCGGTAAGGTGTGAGCCCGAGTTGACCTTGGCTTCTTGCCTGGGTCGCACGCGTATTGCCGATTCCAGAAGCCATGCCTAGGTTGTGCCTTCCTGCAACACTTGCAACAGTCCAGCGACTGACACTTACATTCCTCCAGAGTGGTTTCCCTGGTATACCTGGGGTTGTCACATAGGGCATCCGTACAGGATCAAAAACAGAAAATACTGGACAATCTCAGCGGGTCTGACAGCATCTGTGGAGAGAGAAGGGAGTTGACATTTCGAGTCTCGATGACTCTTTGTCAAAGCTGGAGATAAATGGCAATGGGGTCAGATTTCTACTGCAGTGGGGGGGGGGGGGGATCGTGGAGTGATGGGTTGGGTAGGGGGTCATTGACAAAGATGTTGTGGACAGAAAGACAATAGGTGTGTAAATGGGGGTGATCAAGGCTGAGAAGGATGCTGGTAGTGGTACATAAAGTGATTAGAATGTGTGAATGACAGAATGAAGATGAGCGGTGTGTCAAAGGACAACTAGGAACAGGGCACAGATGGACCAAGTGGGGTGGGGTAGGGGGAGGGAGGACAATGGTGAGGGAAAAACAGATTGACGGAAGAAATTAAAATAAATTGATAGAAATAAAAATGGGGTGAAGGTGGAGGAGAGAGTTCACAATCTGAAGTTATTGAACTCAATGTTAAGTCCGGAGGCTGTAACGTGTCTAATCGGAAGACGAGGTGCTGTTCCTCCAGTTTGTGCTGGGCTTCACTGGAATATTGCAGCAGAACATGGGGGCATGAGAGCAGGACGATGAGTTGAAATGGCAGCGACAGGAAGGGCTGGGTCCTGCTTGCGATCTCTACAGGATGTTGAGTAGATAATGGATGATGCACGTGAGTGCCTTCATCTGAAAAGCAGGCTTCTGTCTGCAAGGCCCCTCCCCTCCAATCTAAGGACAGTGTCAGGTGTCCCTTGAAGTTCCTGAAACCCTTTTTCAGTGGTTTCCAGGGATACGGCTATCTCTATGTCCTTTTTCAAATCTAGATTAGGCCCCGCCAGTAATTTCTTTTGAGTTGTGACATTGTTAATTCCACACAACAATCTATCGCATAAAATCTCGTCAGGGACGGGTCAAGCTCGCAGTACTCCGCCAATTTCCGCAACCTACCAAGGAATGCAGTGAGGGGTTCCCCCGGGTTCTCCCTGACAGATTAAAATAGTATCGTTGGAGGATAATTGACGCTTCAGGTCATAATGATTTCACACTAGGTTCACCAGCTGGCCAAACCTTTTGGAATCAGGTGCTGCGGAGTAAATCAGGCTTTTAATGATGCTAAACGTCGGGGCCCCACGCTACTGCCTCTCATCCTCTTCAATATTGTCGGCGTGAAGAAAATAGTGCAGGCATTCAGCACACTGACCCCAGTCTTCTACATTCAAGTCATATAGCTCGGCTTTTCCAAAGAGGGGCATTTCCGGGTTGGTTTTCTTTTCCTTAGGGGAGTACTGTTTTCTTTACTTTAAAGATGGCTCACCAACATCTCTAGTTTGGTGGGGAGAGTGAAAGCTGATCTGGCAAGGTGGGATGGTCTCCCTCTGTCACTGGCGGGTCGGGTACAGGCGGTTAAAATGAATGTGTTGCCGTGATTCCTGTTTAGTTTTCAGTGCCTACCGATTTTCCTGCCAAAGGCTGTTTTCAGAGAGATTGAGGGAAGGATTACCTCATTCATATGGGGAGGGAAGGTGGCCAGAGTGAGGAAGGTGCTGCTACAGAGGGGAAGGCTGGCAGGGGGTTTGGGCATCCTGAACCTGATGTACTGCTACTGGGCAGCGAATGTGGAGAAGGTGCGGAGCTGGGTCAGAGGGGTTGATTCCCAGTGGGTCAGGATGAAGGAGAGTTTGTGCAGGGGTTCGGGATTGAAAGCACTAGCAACAGTGCCGCTCCCCATA